>NC_059197.1:51227273-51259773 GCF_020615455.1 Coregonus clupeaformis | reverse complement strand
TGGAATTTTAGGACCCTTTAAGTATCAAAAAATATATATTAAAAAGTGAATTGATAAAGTATTGAATTTGGCCTTTTATACTAATTGAAACAGATTGAATAACACATTCACAGATGGCAAAATAGACAGTCCAAAAATTAATCATAAGGAATAAGGTTTTGAAGTGTCTGTCCTGTAGCCAGGAGATGTAAGAAGGCTCTGGAAATATTTGTATTTTTTTGGACACGTATTTAACCCCTTATTTTTGTTGGCACAAAACTACCTCCATACTTGCATTAGTTTATATGGGTTACCTTCAGACGGGTCCCGTGACAACTTGTCGGGGGTCGTAGAGTATAACGGAGAACACCATCGTGTTTGATAGAGTCCACCCTTCCCATTGAGTGGCCAAAGCGTTTCAACGCTACAGAAGTTTTCATGAGAAGACCGATTTTTGGGACGTCTCATGGTCTGCCATAGACCGGTCTAGCTCTGCCACATGCGTAAGGCTGACATAGGGTGACATAGGCTGACATAGGCTGACATAGACTGACATAGGCTGACATAGGCTGACATAGGATGACATAGGCGGATGCGGTGGATTGAGACGTTATCTCTAGTTTATACTGACAGATTTTGATTGGGATTTTTTTTTTAAATGTTACTTACAGTAGATAGACTCTTAATTAATGATCAACGAACACTCGATCTCTAGTCATCTCATACAATAATCTTTAGTTATCTCAGTCACGACAAGAGAGTATCACTACCTGCCTGAATAGAGCATCAAAATAAAGCCCATTTCATATAAGGAATTATTTATAATTATAATCCCAAACCAAGTCTCACTATTACCAACAATTCTAATACTAGAATAGACAGAGACACACAGAGACACACAGAGAGACAGAGAGACACACAGAGAGACAGAGAGACAGACACACAGAGACACACAGAGACACACATAGAGACAGAGAGACACACAGAGAGACAGAGAGACAGAGACACACAGAGACAAACAGAGACACCCAGAGACACACAGAGAGACAGAGAGACAGAGACATACAGAGAGACAGAGACACACAGAGACACACAGAGACACACAGAGATACACAGAGACAAACAGAGAGACAGAGAGACAGAGACACACAGAGACACACAGAGAGACAGAGACACACAGAGTCAAAGAGACACACAGAGACACAGAGAGAGAGACAGAGACACACAGAGACACACAAAGACGCACAGAGAGACAGAGACACACAGAGAGACAGAGACACACAGAGAGACAGACATACAGAGACACAGAGACACGGAGACATACAGACACACAGAGACACACAAAGAGACACAGAGACACAGAGAGAGACAGAGACACACAGAGAGACAGAGACACACAGGGACACATAGATATACAGAGAGACAGAGACAAACAGAGAGACAGACAGAGACACACAGAGAGACAGACAGAGACACACAGATAGACAGACAGAGACACATAGAGACACAGAGACATACAGAGACACACAGAGAAACAGCGAGAGACAGAGTCATACAGAGAGACAGAGACATACAGAGAGACACAGAGACACAGCGAGAGACAGAGACATACAGAGACACACAGAGACACAGCGAGAGACAGAGACATACAGAGAGACAGAGAGAGACAGAGACATACAGAGAGACAGAGACATACAGAGAGACAGAGAGACAGAGACACACAGAGACACACAGAGACACAGAGAGAGACAGAGACATACAGAGAGACAGAGAGACAGAGACACACAGAGACTCACAGAGTCACAGAGAGACATAGACATGCAGAGAGACAGAGACACAGAGAGAGAGACACACACAGAGAGAGAGACACACAGAGACACAGAGAGAGAGACACACACAGAGAGAGAGACATAGATATACAGAGAGACAGAGAGACAGAGACACACAGAGACTCACAGAGAAACCGAGAGACAGAGACTCAGCGAGACATACAGAGAGACAGAGACTCTGAGACACACAGAGACACAGAGAGAGACAGAGACATACAGAGAGACAGAGACATACAGAGAGACAGAGACACAAAGAGACACAGAGAGAGACAGAGACATACAGAGAGACAGAGACATACAGAGAGACAGAGACTCAGAGAGACACAGAGAGACAGAGACTCAGAGAGACACTGAGAGAGAACACTTAGCTAGATGGCTAACTCTACATATGATATTGTTGCTAGATAGCGCCGGAGGGGATGGATGCCATTTTATGGGCTCTTAACCAACCATGCTTTTTTGCATTGTTTGTAACTTATTTTTTACATAATGTTGCTGCTACTATCTCTTATGACCGAAAAGAGCTTCTGGACATCACATCAGAACAACGATTACTCACCTTGAACTGGATGAATAATTTTTATTTAATGAGTCGGAGGAGGGGGATTTGCTACAGACACCCGATAGGGCCCTCATCCCCGTCATTCGCAGTAGAAAGAAAAGGAGATATCGCGGAAGGAGATCGGGGTGCTTGGTAAGGAGCCGGCGACGAGTGGCTAATCTGCATTTGCCATCGATACTACTGGCCAACTTACAATCCCTTGATAATAAAGTGGATGAACTACGACCACATATATACTACCAAAGGAAGACATGAATAACATACAGCTGGCGGGTTATACACTGTATCGGCAGGATAGAACAGCAGCCTCTGGCAAGACAAAGGGTGGCGGTCTACGTATATTTGTAAACAACAGCTGGTGCACGATATCTAAGGACGTCTCAAGGTTTTGCTCGCCTGGGGTAGACTATCTCATGATAAGCTGTAGACCACACTATCTACCAAGAACGTTTATCTATACTCTTCATAGCGGTCTATTTACCCCCACAAACCGATCCTGGCACTAAGACCACACTCAATTAACTGTATACGGCCATAAGCAAACAGGAAAATGCTCATCCAGAGGCGGCGCTCCTAGTGGCCGGGGACTTTAATGCAGGGAAACTTAAATCCGTTTTACCTCATTTCTACGAACATGTTAAATGTGCAACCAGAGAGAAAAAAACTCTAGACCACCTTTACTCATTTACATTTACATTTACGTCATTTAGCAGACACTCTTATCCAGAGCGACTTACAAATAGGTGCATTCACCCTATAGCAAGTGGGATTACCACTTTACAATATCTTTTTTTTTTTTTTTTTTTTTTTTTTGGGGGGGGGGGTAGAAGGATTACTTTATCCTATCCCAGGTATTCCTTAAAGAGGTGGGGTTTCAAATGTCTCCGGAAGGTGGTGAGTGACTCCGCTGTCCTGGCGTCGTGAGGGAGCTTGTTCCACCATTGGGGTGCCAGAGCAGCGAACAGTTTTGACTGAGCTGAGCGGGAACTATGCTTCCGCAGAGGAGGGGGAGCCAGCAGGCCAGAGGTGGATGAACGCAATGCCCTCGTTTGGGTGTAGGGACTGATCAGAGCCTGAAGGTACAGAGGTGCCGATCCCCTCACAGCTCCATAGGCAAGCACCATGGTCTTGTAACACATGCGAGCTTCAACTGGAAGCCAGTGGAGTGTGCGGAGGAGCGGGGTGACGGGAGAGAACTTGGGAAGGTTGAACACCAGATGGGCTGCGGCATTCTGGATGAGTTGTAGGGGTTTAATGGCACAGGCAGGGAGCCCAGCCAACAGCAAGTTGCAGTAATCCAGACGGGAGATGACAAGTGCCTGGATTAGGACCTGTGCCGCTTCCTGTGTAAGGCAGGGTCGTACTCTCCGAATGTTGTAGAGCATGAACCTGTAGGATCGGGTCACCGCCTTGATGTTAGCGGAGAACGACAGGGTGTTGTCCAGGGTCACGCCAAGGCTCTTCGCACTCTGGGAGGAGGACACAACGGAGTTGTTAACCGTGATGGCGAGATCATGGAACGGGCAGTCCTTCCCCGGGAGGAAGATCAGCTCCGTCTTGCCAAGGTTCAGCTTGAGGTGGTGATCCGTCATCCATACTGATATGTCTGCCAGACATGCAGAGATGCGATTCGCCACCTGGTTATCAGAAGGGGGAAAGGAGAAGATTAGTTGTGTATCGTCAGCGTAGCAATGATAGGAGAGGCCATGTGAGGATATGACAGAGCCAAGTGACTTGGTGTATAGGGAGAATAGGAGAGGGCCTAGAACTGAGCCCTGGGGGACACCAGTGGTGAGAGCACGTGGTGCGGAGACAGCTTCTCGCCATGCCACTTGGTAGGAGCGACCGGTCAGGTAGGACGTGATCCAGGGTGAGCCGCGCCGGAGATGCCCAGCTCCACACACAGACACGTACAAAGCTCTCCCTCACCCTCCATTTGGCAAATCTGACCATAACCCTATCCTCCTGATTCCTGCTTACAAGCAAAAGGTAAAGCAGGAAGCACCAGTGATTCGGTCAATAAAAAAGTGGTCAGATGAAGCAGATGCTAAGCTACAGGACTGTTTTGCTAGCACAGACTGGAATATGTTCCGGGATTCTTCCGATGGCATTGAGGAGTACACCACATCAGTCTCTGGCTTCATATATAAGTGCATCGATGACCTCGTCCCGACAGTGACTGTTCGTACATACCCCAACCAGAAGCCATGGATTACAGGCAACATCCACACTGAGCTAAAGGGTAAAGCTGCCGTCTTGCAAAAGTAATCATCCCCCTTGCGTTTTTTCCTATTTTGTTGCATTACAACCTGTAATTTAAATAGATTTTTTATTTGGATAAAATGTAATGGACTTACACAAAATTGTCCAAATTGGTGAAGTGAAAGGCCCCAGAGTCTGCAACACCACTAGGCAAGGGGCACCACCATGCAAGCGGTACCATGAAGACCAAGGAGCTCTCCAAACAGTTCAGGGACAAAGTTGTGGAGAAGTACAGATCAGGGTTGGGTTATAAAAAAATATCTGAAACTTTGAACATCCCACGAAGCACCATTAAATCCATTATACAAAAATGGAAAGAATATGGCACCACAACAAACCTGCCAAGAGAGGGCCGCCCACCAAAACTCACGGACCAGGCAAGGAGGGCATTAATCAGAGGCAACAAAGAGACCAAAGATAAACCTGAAGGAGCTGCAAAGTCCCACAGAGGAGATTGGAGTATCTGTCCATAGAACCACTTTAAGCCGTACACTCCACAGAGCTGGGTTTTATGGAAGAGTGGCCAGAAAAAAGCCATTGCTTCAATAAAAAAATAAGCAAATACGTTATACAGGGAATTTCTTGAGGGAAACCTGTTTCAGTCTTCCAGAGATTTGAGACTGGGACGGAGGTTCACCTTCCAGCAGGACAATGACCCTAAGCATACTGCTAAAGCAGCACTCGAGTGGTTTAAGGGGAAACATTTAAATGTCTTGATGGAGCTAGATGTGCCAAGCTTAGAGGCATACCCCAAGAGACTTGTAGTTGTAATTGCCGCAAAAGGTGGCTCTACAAAGTATTGACTTTGGGGGGGTGAACTTGAGCACGCTCAAGTTCAGTTTTTTGGTCATATTTCTTGTTTGTTTCACAATAAAAAATATTTTGCATCTTCAAAGTGGTAGGCATGTTGTGTAAATCAAATGATACAAACCCCCCCAAAAATCTATCTTAATTCCAGGTTGTAAAGCAACAAAATAGGAAAAATGCCAAGGGGGTGAATACTTTCGCAAGCCACTGTATAAGAAATTCCGCTGTGCCCTCCTACGAACCATCAAACAAGCATGAGGATGGCATTGAGGAGTACACCACATCAGTGACTGGCTTCATCAATAAGTGCATCGATAACGTCGTCCCCACAGTGACCGTACGTACATATTCCAACCAGAAGCCATGGATTACAGGCAACATCCACACTGAGCTAAAGAGTAGAGCTGCCGCTTTCAAGGAGCGGGACTCTAATCTGGACGCTTATAAGAAATCCCGCCATGCCCCCCGACGAACCATCAAACAGGCAAAGAGTCAATACAGGACTAAGATCAAATCGTACCACACCGGCTCCGACGCTTGTCGGATGTGGCAGGGCTTGCAAACTATTACAGACTACAAAGTGAAGCACAGCCACGAGCTGCCCAGTGACACGAGCCTACCAGTCGAGCTAACTTACTTCTATGCTCGCTTTGAGGCAAGTAACACTGAAACATACATGAGAGAATCAGTTGTTCCGGACGAATGTGTGATCTCCGTAACCGATGTGAGTAAGACTTTTAACTTCTGAAGGATCAGACCCTTTTGTGAAATTAATGTAGGAGAATTTAACACATTAGATCTGGTAAAATATAATAAAAACATAAAAACGTGTGCTTTTTTGTTGTTGTTCCATCATCTTTTAAATGCAAGATAAAGGCCACAATATAATATTGCAGTTTAGGCACAATGTAGATTTTGGCCACTAGATGGAAGCAGTGTGTGTGCAACGTTTCAGATTGATCCAGTGAAGCATTGCAATACTGGACTATTTTGTATCAAGTCTGCCCAAATGTGCCGAATTGGTTAACTTGATAGATTTTCAAGTACAGAACTATAGAGAACATACAAAAATGATATGGTAATTCAAAATGTAAGTTTACACACTCCCAGGAATGTCATACATGATGGATCATTAACTTATACACTAACTTTCACACATCTAGATGGCCGGGCATTGTGGGTGTGGAGCCAGAGACAGCAAGGGTTCAAACTGTAGAACCCAGCTCCTACATTTGAATATAACAATTGATTTTATCAAACAAAACTATGCTACATTTTATTTGTGAGAGCAAGATTACTGAATGTAAGTACATTATTTAACTTCAGAGGTGAATGTATCAAACCAGTTGCCGTGATATGTTTTTTGTTGTTGTGCACTCTCCTCAAACAATAGCATGGTATTCTTTCACTGTAATAGCTATTGTAAATTGGACAGTGCAGTTAGATTAACAAGAATTTAAGCTTTCTGTCCATATAAGACATGTCTATGTCCTGGAAAGTTTGCTGTTACTTACAACAGCTATGCTAATCACATTAGCGCACGTTAGTTCAATCTTCCCGTATACGTGACACCGATCCCGTAGAGGTTAAACATGTCAACATTCACAAGGCCACACTGATCCTCAACACGGGGGCCCCTGAGGGGATTGTGCTCAGTCCCCTCCTGTGCTCCCTGTTCACTCATGACTGCGTGGCCAAGCATGACTCCAACACCATCATTAAGTTTGCCGATGACCAAACAGTGGTAGGATTGATCACTGACAACGATGAGACAGCCTATAGGGAGGAGGTCCGAGACCTGGCCGTGTGATACCAGGACAACAACCTCTCCCTCAACGTGATCAACACAAAGGAGATGATTGTGGACTACAGGAAAAAGAAGAGGACCTAGCACGCCCCCATTCTCATTGACAAGGCTGTAGCGGAGCAGGTTGGGAGCGTAAAGTTCCTTGTTGTCCACATCATCAACAAACTAACATGGTCCAAGCTCACCAAGACAGTCGTGAAGAGGGCACGACAAAACCTATTCCCCCTAAGGAGACTGAAAAGATTCGGCATGGGTCCTCAGATTCTCAAAAGGTTCTACAGCTGCACCATCTATATTTTTTTTTTCAAACACACACACACACACACACACGATGAAAACCAAACAATAATTCTTCCTTCAGTCTCAGCGTGGTTATATCCTGAACTGATGAGTGGCAATCTCATCATTAACAATCAGCACAAGGGGACCCATAAATCCTAACATTGTGTGTGTGTGTGTTTTGTGTAATCTACTGTGTGTGCGCGTTTGTGGGTGTGTGTGTAAACCAATGTTTATAATGTCTGCACACGTTAAAGTCTACTAGATGTCTTAGTGGACATTGACCTGTATCTGTCATATAGTCTGTAATCTACTAGATGTCTTAGTCTGTATCACTCTTTCAGAATTTAAATATATGGCTCTGCTTACAAATGTCATGTGCCATTGGTGATCTACAAGGATTGAGTCAATAGGTAATTCTAAAGATCAGTTTTGATTGGTTCATGAGGATCTCAAAAGCCCGCATTTCCCTCCAATCAATGTTCAAGTAGGATGGGAAAATGTCTACAAAGTCTCACTATTGATTATAGATATCATTTTTAGCCAACTAGCTAACTGTTGGTATTCAGTGTAGGCTGTGTGTCATTTTTCAAGATCGGCTTTGGTTAATGGCTCCAGGACATTTTCATAAATCCATAGCCTCTTGATAAATTTTTTTTTTTAAACAAATCAGCAATCAGAAAACAATACATAGAGGAGAAAGTGAATGTTGAATGGTGTATTACTGATACAACTATAGCTGGTAGCATAAACTACCAGAGCTAATATGACTCTCGAGCGCTGCCGTATGATTGGGTGTGTTTGACTCTGACTGCCGTATGATTGGGTGTGTTTGAGCCTGACTGCCGTATGATTGGGTGTGTTTGACTCTGACTGCCGTATGATTGGGTGTGTTTGAGTCTGACTGCCGTATGATTGGGTGTGTTTGACTCTGACTGCCGTATGATTGGGTGTGTTTGAGTCAGACTGCCGTATGATTGGGTGTGTTTGACTCTGACTGCCGTATGATTGGGTGTGTTTGAGTCAGACTGCCGTATGATTGGGTGTGTTTGACTCTGACTGCCGTATGATTGGATGTGTTTGAGTCGGACTGCCGTATGATTGGGTGTGTTTGAGTCGGACTGCCGTATGATTGGGTGTGTTTGAGTCGGACTGCCGTATGATTGGGTGTTTGAGTCTGACTGCCGTATGATTGGGTGTGTTTGAGTCTGACTGCCATATGATTGGGTGTGTTTGAGTCTGACTGCCGTATGATTGGGTGTGTTTGAGTCTGACTGCCGTATGATTGGGTGTGTTTAACTCTGACTGCCGTATGATTGGGTGTGTTTGAGTCGGACTGCCGTATGATTGGACGTGTTTGAGTCGGACTGCCGTATGATTGGGTGTGTTTGAGTCTGACTGCCGTATGATTGGGTGTGTTTGAGTCTGACTGCCGTATGATTGGGTGTGTTTGACTCTGACTGCCGTATGATTGGGTGTGTTTGAGTCTGACTGCCGTATGATTGGGTGTGTTTGAGTCTGACTGCCGTGTGATTGGGTGTGTGACATTAGTTTTTTGGGGGGCTTATCCTGATCCTCTGTTCCGGAGGTTGATTTAGCTGTTTTCATCTCCGCCCTTCCCTTCCCCCAGGGACTCATTGCCCCCCCCTTCCCTTCCCCCAGGGACTCATTGCCCCCCCCCTTCCCTTCCCCCAGGGACTCACTGACAGCAGAATAAAACACTGATTCATTAGGAGAACTATGATAGAGGATAAAGGAGAACACACACACACACACACGTAGATACACACACACACACAGGCATGAACACACACACACACACTTCCACGTACATAAACACACATATGCATGCAGACACACACACAGGCATGCAAACACACACACACACACACACACACACACACACACACCTTATGTGGTTAAATATGGAGACACTTACAGAAGAACACACACCTTGTGTAATGCGACGGTAAGTCGCTCCGGATAAGAGCGTCTGCTAAATTATGTCAATGTAATACCTGGAATCTGGCTTTTATAGAGCTGTAATGTGACAGTAGAGAGCTGAGAGCTGGGAAACTATAGATATAGCTGTAATGGACAGCCACATCGTATTTAGCCGAAGTTGATTGGACTAAATCGTTTTTGGTATCTTTTAGTTGTCATTGTATCAGACTAAGCAGAGGTGATTAGATGATGTTGAAGTTGAAATGGTGCTGGAATAGTGGAGGCAGCTCCTGTTTTCTTTGCGACTTGCGGTAACTCTCCGTGGTTGTAAATCAATAGTATGTACTCCATGGGGCAGTGTGTCTGCATTGCCCTTTAAGTGTAGTCAGATCTGCAGCTAAACTTTGTTTTGGAGTCGGGCTCAGCAGTCACGTCGGCATGGCGAGGGAAGAATGGAGGAGGGCTAGAAGAGAGAGAGGAGAGAAAGATGTCTGCTGGCTCTGAGCTGCAGTGCCCAGTTTACGAGCAAGAACACAAACACACACACACACACACACACTCCAACTAAGGGACACATTCACACACACACTTCAACAAAGAGACACACACATAGGAAGGGACTCACACACACACACACAAAGAGGAAGGGACTCACACACACAGAGGAAGGGACTCACACACTTCCCTGTTGTGAAGTCAACATTAAATAATTAATTACAGATGGTCTTGAAGACCTCACAGTACAAAACACCAGCCAGAGAGAGAGAGAGCGAGAGAGAGGGGGGGAGAGAGAGGGGGCATGACGTAACAAAGCTTTCTTTGGAGATTTACAACATTAACATATTTAATATAATAATAATGATTATTGTCACCGGGACAACAGTAACAACAATAACCAAGGGTCAAAATAACCATTGAACAATAACAATATAGAGGACATGTGCAGGTTGGTTGGTCTGTCAGACACTGTCCCTCATCTTATGGCAGGCAGCAATGTAGTGCTCTGCCAACCCACAGCTCTCTGAGTCCTCCCCCAACAGGACGGGTAGCCGATTCTCATCAGAGAGGTCTTTGAAACCTTGAATAAGGGTTTTATATTTTTTACATTTTGTCAGAAAATGCAGCTCTGTCTCAGGTTCTGCCTTTCCTCTACAGGGAGCCAGGTTTTCCTGTGTCTACCCTTCTCAATGGCAAGGCTGTGCTCACTGAGCCTGTACTTTGTCAAGGTTTTTCTAAGGTTTTGATCAGTAAACATGGTCAAATAGTTTGCCACGCTGTACTGTCAATTTAGGGCCATATAGCACTGCATTTTGCTTTGTGCTTGTGTTTCCCAATAAGTCATGTAGTTTTGTTTTGACTGTGTTGTAATTTGGTTTACACTCTCTCTCTCTCTATTAAGTGGCCAGACCTAGTTTTCTGCTCTCATCTCAGTTGATCATGTGACCTGACCAGGAGAAAAACTCTTATGTCCTACCTAAAACTGGACAGGTTACAAGATCAGGGAGAACTCTGCACAGAATGTACTGTTGGTAATCTTGTGACTTGACCAGAAGAAAGACTCTAGGTCCTACCGTAACTAGGGCTTGGAGTGTTTCCTGGTGTGTGTAACTTCAGCATCCCTTTTCAGCCAGATGGTGCATATCCTAGTCTGTCTTCCTGTCTGGGCCTCTAAACACAAAAAAAAACACAGCTTTGAAAAGCGAAGGATCCCAGCTTTCCTTTCTTTCATATTTATTTCTCAACTCTTTAGAAAATGACAACATTTTGTAGTATGCTTTTGGTGAAATTAAAAAAACAAAAAAAATACGAATGGTGGGAAGCACATCACAGTGTTTCCTCAGTATTCATTTAGCAGTGGCGCACACCAACAATATGGAACATGAACAAATATAGCGTTGTATCTTCTGGCAGATGGAAAGGTTTCCCCAAAAAACCTTCTGAATTAAATGTTAACTAAAGTAGCCTGTGCTTACCTGGCATGATATCATGATATTTCCATCAATCCATTAGTTTTGTGAACTCCATCAAATGTGCACTAAAGAAACACTGCTAACCAAACGCTGTTAGATGCATGTACAATTGAATTAAAAGGTAGCTACACTAAAAAGATTACAATTTATTAATTAGATGTTTCCTAGACCTCAAACGTGGTGTGGTTCTTGTTTACTTAAAACATCAAATTGTATTATTTTTCTATGAAGAAATTTAGACTTTTAGAGGGCAAATCCCCAAACAAATGTTTTGGAAATTCTAAACCCGAACACCCCCAACCCCCTACTACTGAACAAAATCTTTCAAAGAAAGCTCTGAAATCATTTTTTGTATCCGAATCAACTTAATTGTCTATTTTTGGTTAATGGCCTTGGTGCCCCGGCCGATGGCCTTGGTGCCCCGGCCGATGGCCTTGTTTTCCTGGCCGATGGCCTTGTTGCCCTGGCCGATGGCCTTGGTGCCCCGGCCAATGGCCTTGTTGCCCTGGCCGATGGCCTTGGGGTCCTGGCCGATGGCCTTGTTGCCCTGGCCGATAGCCTTGGTGTCCTGGCCGATGGCCTTGGTGCCCTGGCCAATAGCCTTGGTGTCCTGGCCGATGGCCTTGGTGCCCTGGCCGATGGCCTTGGTGTCCTGGCCGATGGCCTTGGGGTCCTGGCCGATGGCCTTGGTGTCCTGGCCGATAGCCTTGGTGTCCTGGCCGATGGCCTTGGTGCCCTGGCCGATAGCCTTGTTGCCCTGGTCGATGGCCTTGGTGCCCTGGCCGATGGCCTTGGTGCCCTGGCCGATGGCCTTGGTGCCCTGGCCGATGGCCTTGGTGCCCTGGCCGATGGCCTTGGTGTCCCGGCAAATTGGGCACCCCTTTAAGGCCTAGTGGCCTTGCCCCTAAAATCAGGAAGTTCCAGGCCTGATAAGCATACGCTGAGTGTACAAAACATTAGGAACACCTGCTCTTTCCATGACACAGACTGACCAGGTCCATCCAGCTAAAAACTATGATCCCTTATTAATGTCACTTGTTAAATCCATTTAAATTAGTGTAGATGAAGGTGGAGGAGACAGTTTAAAGAAGGATGATTAAGTATTGAGACAATTGAGACATGGCTTGTGTGTCTAAAAGGTCTGATCTGAGGGGCATAGATCTGAGGGGGCATTTATAGGGTGTGGGCATGGTTTGTTTGGCGGGGGCAGGGGGGTATTGATTGCTTGGGGTGGGAGTGTGGATGTGGCTGGTGGTCCTCTGGGTGTATATCCGGGGGTCCTGCAGGTCTGGGAGAGTGTCTTGCTGGTCTGCGCGTGGTGTCCGTTGATCTGTTCCTCCTGTGTGAGGTGTTGGGGCTGCGGCTGAGGGAGATGTGTCTCAACACACAGACAGGATGGCGCCGGATGGGATGGTTGATGTTTTACGGGCTCCAACCGTGCTATTTAGTTTGTTTTCTCACATTGTTTGTAACTCATTTTGTACATAATGTTGCTGCTACCGTCTCTTATGACCGAAAAGAGCTTCTGGGCATCAGAACAGCTATTACTCAACTCGAACTGGACAAATAATTTGTCTTTAATCGAGTCCGAAGTGAAGGGTATATTGCTTTGTATAGCTGGTATTAATAGGGTATAGGGTGAATCATATAGCTAGTATTAATAGGGTACAGGGTGAATCATATAGCTAGTATTAATAGGGTACAGGGTGAATCATATAGCTAATATTAATAGGGTACAGGGTGAATCATATAGCTAGTATTAATAGGGTACAGGGTGAATCATATAGCTAGTATTAATAGGGTACAGGGTGAATCATATAGCTGGTATTAATAGGGTACAGGGTGAATCATATAGCTAGTATTAATAGGGTACAGGGTGAATCATATAGCTGGTATTAATAGGGTACAGGGTGAATCATATAGCTGGTATTAATAGGGTACAGGGTGAATCATATAGCTGGTATTAATAGGGTACAGGGTGAATCATATAGCTAGTATTAATAGGGTATAGGGTGAATCATATAGCTGGTATTAATAGGGTATAGGGTGAATCATATAGCTAGTATTAATAGGGTACAGGGTGAATCATATAGCTGGTATTAATAGGGTACAGGGTGAATCATATAGCTGGTATTAATAGGGTACAGGGTGAATCATATAGCTGGTATTAATAGGGTACAGGGTGAATCATATAGCTAGTATTAATAGGGTACAGGGTGAATCATATAGCTAGTATTAATAGGGTACAGGGTGAATCATATAGCTGGTATTAATAGGGTACAGGGTGAATCATAAAGCTAGTATTAATAGGGTACAGGGTGAATCATATAGCTAGTATTAATAGGGTACAGGGTGAATCATATAGCTAGTATTAATAGGGTACAGGGTGAATCATATAGCTTGTATTAATAGGGTACAGGTGGAATCATATAGCTAGTATTAATAGGGTATAGGGTGACATTGGTTAAGGGTATTGTGACAGAGTATGACATTGGTTAACCAAAAAAGTGTTAAACAAATCAAAATATATTTTATATTTGAGATTCTTCAAAGTAGCCACCCTTTGCCTTGATTACAGCTTTGCACACTCTTGGCATTCTCTCAACCAGCTTCACCTGGAATGCGTTTCCAACAGTCTTGAAGGAGTTCCCACATATGCTGAGCACTTATTGGCTGCTTTTCCTTCACTCTGCCGTCAGATGCCAGGTCATCTGATGCAGCACTCCATCGCTCTCCTTCTGGGTAAAATAGCCACAAATTAACTTTTAAGAAGGCACACCTGGTAATTGAAATGCATTCCAGGTGACTACCTCATGAAGCTGGTTGAGAGAATGCCAAGAGTTTGCAAAGCTGTCATCAAGGCAAAGGGTGGCTATTTGAAGAACCTCAAATATAAAATATATTTTTGATTTTGTTTAACACTTTTTGGGTTACTACATGATTCCATGTGTGTTATTTCATAGTTTTGATGTCTTCACTATTATTCTACAATGTAAAAAAATAATAAAGAAAAACCCTTTAATGAGTAGGTGTGTCCCTGCAGCGTACGATCGCAAATATGTGATTGTAACCCTAGCAACAGTACGTATGACGTAACCCTAGCAACAGTACGTATGACGTAACAGTAGCAACAGAACGTATGACGTAACAAACGTGTGTAGACAGTATTGTTGTCTGAAAAGCATCTAAACAATGTTGTGTACTGATGGGAAATAAAGGTCTACACAACTTTATTCCTCAATTTCATATTTTATTGTAAAAGATAAATGCGAACTTCATCATCCAAGCATCACACGGAACACATCCACAGCCAAACGGGCAATCCAAATTGTCTGGGTAGCCATGATTAGCTGTTCAGGAGTCTTATGGTTTGGGGGTAGAAGTTGTTAACGTCTTAAGGATTAGAGCCTTTTTTTCAATTTTCGCATAAAATGACATACCCAAATCTAACTGCCTATTGCTCTGGACCTGAAGCAAGATTATGCATATTCTTGATACCATTTGAAAGGAAACACTTTGAAGTTTGTGGAAATGTGAAATTAATGTAGGAGAATTTAACACATTAGATCTGGTGAAAGATAATACAAACACAATAACATGTGTTTTCTATTTATTTTTTTGTTTCTTCATCTTTGAAATACAAGAGAAAGGCCACAATATAATATTGCAGTTTAGGCGCAATTTAAATTTTGGCCACTAGATGGAAGCAGTGTGTGCGCAAAGTTTCAGATTGATCCAGTCAAGCGTTGCAATACTGGACTATTTTGTATCAAGTCTGCCCAAATGTGCCGAATTGGTCAATTGATACATTTTCTAATACATAACTATAGAGAACATACAAAAATGATATGGTAATACAAAATGTAAGTCTACACACTCCCAGGAATGTCATACATGATGGATCATTAGCTTATACACTAACTTTTGCACATCTAGATGGCTGGGTGGGGTGGGTGTGGAGCCAGAGACAGCAAGGGTTCAAACTGTAGAACCCAGTTCCTACATTTGAATATAAAAAATGATTTTATCAAACAAACTATGCTACATTTTATCACTGGGACGCTTAGGATGACAAAACAGAGCAAGATTACTGAATGTAAGTACATTATTTACCTTCAGAGGTGAATGTATCAAACCAGTTGCCGTGATATGTTTTTTTGTTGTTTTGCACTCTTCTCAAACAATGTAAGCTTTCTGCCCCTATAAGACATGTCTATGTCCTGGAAAGTTTGATGTTACTTACAACAGTCATGCTAATAACATTAGTGCACGCTAGCTCAACCGTCCCGGGACCCCAAAACCGTAGAGGTTAAGAAGCCTTTTGGACCTAGACTTGGCGCTCCGGTAACGCTTGCTGTGCGGTAGCAGAGAGAACAGTCTATGACTAGGGTGGCTGGAGTCTTTTAACATTTTTAGGGTCTTCCTCTGACACCGCCTGGTATAGAGGTCCTGGATGGCAGGATATTGGTCCCAGTGATGTACTGGGCCGTATGCACTACCCTCTGTAGTGCCTTGCGGTTGGAGGCCGAGCAGTTGCCATACCAGGCGGCGATGCAACCATTCAGGATGCTCTCGATGGTGCAGCTGTATAACTTGTGATGTCACGAGAGGCTGTGTCCTGGAGGGACGTTACATCCCCCTGAGGTGGCTGCAAACCCAGACAGCTATGGCTCCATCTGCTGGTATGGTCGGGAACTCCACCCCTCTATGGCCAATCTTCCCACGCAGCTGAAACAAATGAGGAGCTGATGAGCTGAAGGTTTGGGAAGGGAAGAGACACACTGAGGGAGTGTGTGGGGGGTGAAGAGACAGTCTCCAACCTGGGCTCTCTGGAGGACAAGAGTGCTGCACGTCCACTTCCATGAGGAATATAAGGATTTGGAGATACTTACCTTTGGGAAATACTCACCTTTGGATAATTGCACCTGTGGAAATACGTGAGAGACATTTGGAAGGACTTTTTGCTGGGTTGGCCACTAGCTGCAACGTGGACTACAGTAAGGCTGGGGAAAAGTTATCTGAGCGAGTGAGAATTATGATTTTGGATGTGGAAGAGACATCCCTGAACTGTTAACCCTTAAAGAGCCACAAGAGAACAGAATTTTGTTATATTTTCGTTAATTTCCCAAGACCTATAATAAAATCCTTGTTTTGTTTGAACCTTGTCTCCTTGTACTACTTGAGCAATCCCGCTGAAAGCTGTGTAGCCTCTCGTGACGTCACAGATGGTGGAGAATACAGGCACGCTCAAGCGTTAATAGTGCATGTCAGAGGAGGATACCGAAGGTTTGATCACCCAGTTTTCCAAGTTGGCCGTAGGCTCCCCGCCCGACTGAAATGGAGGACATATTGAAAGCCCTTGTTGCTGGCCAGCAAGCCCAGATGCAAGCAAACGTGGCTCTCTTGGAGGAGCAAAAGAAAGCCAACCTTCTGAAGGCAGAGGAATTGCAGTTGCAGAGACAGAGGGTTGTCCAAAATACCCGCCCAATAAAGGCAAGTGACTTTATATCTAAGATGGGAGCTACCGATGACATTGAGGCATACCTGCATGCATTTGAGGCCACGGCCACTAGGGAAGCCTGGCCCAAGCAACAGTGGGTTGGTCTGTTAGCCCCCTTTCTAACCGGGGAATCGCTGAATGCTGTCCGGGACCTGGGCCCTGACCAGGTTACTGACTATGATGCCCTGAAGTCTGAGATCCTCAGCAGATATGGACTCACAAAGTTTGGTATGGCCCAGCGCTTTCACGGCTGGACCTTCCAACCAGACCAACCTCCTCGGGCGCAGATGCATGAACTTGTCCGAATCGCAAGGAAATGGCTGGATCCGCAGAGGAATACAGCAGCGGCGGTGGTGGAGGCCGTTGTGGTGGATCGTTACCTACGCGCCCTGCCTTATGAGGCAAAACGGTGCATCAGTCAACAGGCCTTGACCACGGCTGATCTGACCGTGGAAGCTGTGGAAAAGTACCAGGCCACAGCGGAGATGCTGAATGCTTCCCGGAAAGACCCCAGGAGTGCGGCCCCACCACAAATGGGAAGAACCCGTCCAAAGGACCCCAAGGTCTCGAACCCAGCCACGTCAGGACTTATCCCGGCTCCAGGGGAGCCAGAAACCAGGCGGGTCCAAGAAGAGTACACCAGGAGGGGGAAACTCGACAGTGTTACCGGTGTGGGGAGATGGGACATATCTCCTGGCAGTGTGGGAAACCAGCCGATGAACCTATGCCCACTGCGGAGTCCTCCAGCTCAGCACCCACACACCGTTTTGCCTCGCTCTTGGGAGTCGTAGATGGCGGCCCAGATCGACCCCCCCACCTGCCCGGTAACTGTGAATCACCATGATGTGGAGGCCTTACTGGATTCTGGTAGCCGGGCCACCCTGGTGCGTAAGGATTTGGTGGGCCCAACGTGTCTGACCCCGGGAAAGTCCTCCCAGTTTCCTGTGTCCATGGGGACACCAGAGAATACCCCATTACTGAACTTACAATGACCAGCACACGGGGAACCATACACACGACGGCGGGGGTGGTTGATTCCCTCCCCGTCCCTGTCCTAATTGGACGAGACTGCCCAGCCTTTTACCCACTCTGGAGAGAGTCTCAGGAGAGGATAACCCGAGTACCTCGGAAACGGAGAGGCAAGACTCATCCTGGGAAGGCTCCGGTGCAATCCTCCGAGTTACTCACTCCCGCCCGGGCTCTGATAGGGATGGCAGGTGCCCAGACCGACACAGAGACGGAGCTACAGAATCTGGACAAAGAACTGTCTGGTCTGGAAGGGGACCGCTGAGAGGTATCGTTTGTTAAAGCAACAGTTAGACATGAAGACAGAAGAGTTAGATATCCTCCAGGCTAAACTCCAACAGAGCTCCTTCCATAAGCAACAGGAGGAGCTGGAGAGGCTGCGCAGGACCATCGAGGAGTGTGAGGAGACCCTGCGCAGTAGTAAGGAGGTCCAGAAGAAGGCAGAGGAGAAGTACAAGGTGTTGGAGAACAAGATGAAGAATGCGGAGGCAGAGAGAGAGAAGGAACTGAAAGCTGCTCAACAGAAGCTAAACTCTGCTAAAACCAAGGCTGATGCGTTCAGTAAGAAACTCAAGGAGAGACAACAGGAGGCTGAGTCCCTGGTCCTAGAGGTGGAGGAGTTGAAGAGAGAGCAGGCTGGCAAGCACCACGGCAATGCGGACGCCCTCTCCCGGCGTGATGCCTTCTTCGCTGCCTTTACCCCGACGAGGACGTCGGTCCCGAGGAGGGGGATGTGTGATGTCACGAGAGGCTGTGTCCTGGAGGGACGTTACATCCCCCTGAGGTGGCTGCAAACCCAGACAGCTATGGCTCCATCTGCTGGTATGGTCGGGAACTCCACCCCTCTATGGCCAATCTTCCCACGCAGCTGAAACAAATGAGGAGCTGATGAGCTGAAGGTTTGGGAAGGGAAGAGACACACTGAGGGAGTGTGTGGGGGGTGAAGAGACAGTCTCCAACCTGGGCTCTCTGGAGGACAAGAGTGCTGCACGTCCACTTCCATGAGGAATATAAGGATTTGGAGATACTTACCTTTGGGAAATACTCACCTTTGGATAATTGCACCTGTGGAAATACGTGAGAGACATTTGGAAGGACTTTTTGCTGGGTTGGCCACTAGCTGCAACGTGGACTACAGTAAGGCTGGGGAAAAGTTATCTGAGCGAGTGAGAATTATGATTTTGGATGTGGAAGAGACATCCCTGAACTGTTAACCCTTAAAGAGCCACAAGAGAACAGAATTTTGTTATATTTTCGTTAATTTCCCAAGACCTATAATAAAATCCTTGTTTTGTTTGAACCTTGTCTCCTTGCACTACTTGAGCAATCCCGCTGAAAGCTGTGTAGCCTCTCGTGACGTCACAAACTTTTTGAGGATCTGAGGACCCATGCCAAATCTTTTCAGTCTCCTGAGGGGAAATAGGCTTTGTCGTGCCTTCTTCACGACTGTCTTGGTGTTTTTGGACCATGATCATTTGTTGGTAATGTGGACACCAAGGAACATGAGGCTCTCAACCTGTTCCACTACAGCCCCGTAGATGAGAATGGGGCGTGCTCAGTCCTCTTTTTTTTCCTGTAGTCCACAATAATATATTTTGTCTTGGTCACATTGAGGGAGAGGTTGTTATCCTGCCACCACACGGCCAGGTCTCTGACCTCCTCCCTATAGGCTGTCTCATTGTTGTCTGTGATCAGGCCTACCACTGTCGGCAAACTTAATGATGGCGTTGGAGTTGTGCCTGGCCATGCAGTCATGGGTGAAAAGGGAGTACAGGAGGGGACTGAGCACGCACCCCTGAGGGGCCCCCGTGTTGAGGATCAGTGTGCCAGATGTGTTGTTACCTACCCTTACCACCTGGGGGCGGCCCCTCAGGAAGTCCAGGATCCAGTTGCAGAGGGAGGTGTTTAGTCCCAGGGTCCTTAGCTTAGTGATGAGCTTTGAGGGCACTATGGTGTTGAACGCTGAGCTGTAGTCAATGAATAGCGTTCTCACTTAGGTGTTCCTTTTGTCCAGGTGGGAAAGGGCAGTGTGGAGTGCAATAGAGATTGCATCATCTGTGGATTTGTTGGGGCGGTATGCAAATTGGAGTCGGTCTAAGGTTTCTGATATAATGGTGTTGATGTGAGCCATGACCAGCCTTTCAAAGCACTTCTTTGCTACAGACGTGAGTGCTACGGGTCGGTAGTCATTCAGGCAGGTTATCTTAGTGTTCTTGGGCACAAGGACTATGGTGGTCTGTTTGAAACATGTTGGTATTACAGACTCAGTCAGGGACATGTTGAAAATGTCAGTGAAGACACCTACACTTGTAGGTAATCGGTCTGGCCCTGCGGCCTTGTGAATGTTGACCTTCTTAACCGTTTAAGGATCGAACCCTTTTTTTCCATTTTCACCTAAAATGACATTCCCAAATCTAACTGCCTGTTGCTCAGGACCTGAAGAAAAAATCTGCATATTCGTGATAACATTTGAAAGGAAACACATTGAAGTTTGTGGAAATATGAAAATCATGTAGGAGAATATGCCTCATTTAGGCAGGTTACCTTGGTGTTCTTGGGCACAGGGACTATGGTGGTCTAATAGCCGGTGTAGTACATGGTTTGGTCTACAGCTTATCATGAGATACTCTACCTCAGGCGAGCAAAACCTTGAGACTTCCTTAGTATTAGATTTTATGCACCAGCAGTTGTTTACAAATATACACAGACCGCCACCCCTTGTCTTACCGGAGTCAGCCGTTCTATCCTGCCGATGTAGCGTATAGCCCGCTAGCTGTATGTTATCCATGTCGTCGTTCAGCCACGACTCGATGAAACATATTACAATTTCTAATTTCCCGTTGGTAGGATAAACTTAATCTTAGGTCGTCTAATTTAATTTCAAATGATTGACATTAGTGAAGGGTATTGTGATGCAGTATGACATTGGTTAAGGGTATTGTAACAGAGTATGACATTGGTTAAGGGTATTGTGATGCAGTATGACAGTGGTTAAGGGTATTGTGATGGAGTATGACGTTGGTTAAGGGTATTGTGATGCAGTATGACATTGGTTAATGGTATTGTGATGGAGTATGACGTTGGTTAAGGGTATTGTGATGCAGTATGACATTGGTTAAGGGTATTGTGATGCAGTATGACGTTGGTTAAGGGTATTGTGATGCAGTATGACATTGGTGAATCAAAGTTGTCAGCAATGTCTTTTTACTAAGATACTGTTCTTCATAGACGTGCCCTGGCAGTAGGCTTGGAGTAGTTGTCTCATTGTGAAAAGGAATGGAGAGAAGGAGAGAAGAGGATGGGAGACGGTGGGAGAGAAGGTACCCATAGTTACAGACTGAGGGTGATCCATATATCATAGTTATAGACTGAGGGTGATCCGTATAGTATTGTCCCCACAAACAACCTCTCTCTCTCTCTATCTCTCGCTCTCTCTCTCTCTCTCTCTCTCTCTCTCTCTCTCTCTCTCTCTCTCTCTCTCTCTCTCTCTCTCTCTCTCTCTCTCTCTCTCTCTCTCTCTCTCTCTCTCTCTCTCTCTCTCTCTCTCTCTCTCTCTCTCTCTCTCTCTCTCTCTCTCTCTCTCTCTCTCTCTCTCTCTGTCTGTTCGTCATTTATTGGTTAATGTCTTCCCTCTACTCATCCGTCAACATTTATTTTCATCCCTCCATCCCTCCTTCCTGGAGGAAATCAGCTGCATCAGCACTCCTTTGACACACACACTAACACACACACACACACACACACACACACACACACACACACACACACACACACACACACACACACACTAACACACACACACACACACACACAGTAAATGAGATTATAGGAAAGTCTCTCTGTGTGTTTACAACTAGTGACACACACAGGGAAAGAGCCGGTGTCGACTGCTCATCACACGTGTGACACCTCATTTAATCACCCTTTATTACACACACTCATAATGGACTCCCGTAAACCACTAAATCAGGTGTGTGTGTGTGTGTGTGTCTGTGTGTGAGTGTGTGTGTGTGCGTGCTTTAATCAATGTAATTTCTACGCTACATTCTCTTCTGATCCCCCTTCTCACTTTGTCTTTCCACTTACAGTTGAAGTCGGAAGTTTACATACACTTAGGTTGGAGTCATTAAAACTCGTTTTTCAACCACTCCACACATTTCTTGTTAAACAAACTATAGTTTTGGCAAGTCGGTTAGGACATCTACTTTGTGCATGACACAAGTAATTTTTCCAACAATTGTTTACAGACAGATTATTTCATTTATAATTCACTGTATCACAATTCCAGTGGGTCAGAAGTTTACATACACTAAGTTGACTGTGCCTTTAAACATTCCAGAAAATGATGTCATCGCTTTAGAAGCTTCTGATAGGCTAATATACATAATTTGAGTCAATTGGAGGTGTACCTGTGGATGTATTTCAAGGCATACCTTCAAACTCAGTGCCTCTTTGCTTGACATCATGGGAAAATCAAAAGAAATTAGCCAAGACCTCAGAAAAAAAAAATTGTAGACCTCCACAAGTCTGGTTCATCCTTGGGAGCAATTTCCAAACGCCTGAAGGTACCACGTTCATCTGTACAAAAAATAGTACACAAGTATAAACACCATGGGACCACGCAGCCGTCATACCGCTCAGGAAGGAGACGCATTCTATATCCTAGAGATGAACATACTTTGGTGTGAAAAGTGCAAATCAATCCCAGAACAACAGCAAAGAACCTTGTGAAGATGCTGGAGGAAACAGGTACAAAAGTATCTATATCCACAGTAAAACAAGTCCTATATCGACATAACCTGAAAGGCCGCTCAGCAGCAAAGAAGCCACTGCTCCAAAACCGCCATAAAAAAGCCAGACTACGGTTTGCAACTGCACATGGGGACAAAGATCGTACTTTTTGGAGAAATGTCCTCTGGTCTGATGAAACAAAAATAGAACTGTTTGGCCATAATGACCATCGTTATGTTTGGAGGAAAAAGGGTGCTGCTTGCAAGCCGAAGAACACCATCCCAACCGTGAAGCACGGGGGTGGCAGCATCATGCTGTGGGGGTGCTTTGCTGCAGGAGGGACTGGTGCACTTCATAAAATAGATGGCATCATGAGGAAGGAACAGTATGTGGATATATTGAAGCAACATCTCAAGACATCAGTCAGGAAGTTAAAGCTTGGTCGCAAATGGGTCTTCCAAATGGACAATGACCCCAAGCATACTTCCAAAGTTGTGGCAAAATGGCTTAAGGACAACAAAGTCAAGGTATTGAAGTGGCCATCACAAAGCCCTGACCTCAATCCTATAGAAAATGTGCGAGCAGAACTGAAAAAGTATGTGCGAGCAAGGAGGCCTACAAACCTGACTCAGTTACACCAGCTCTGTCAGGGGAATGGGCCAAAATTCACCCAACTTATTGTGGGAAGCTTGTGGAAGGCTACCCGAAACGTTTGCGGTATGCAAATTGGAGTGGGTCTAGGGTTTCTGGGATAATGCTGTTGATGTGAGCCATGACCAGCCTTTCAAAGCACTTCATGGCTACAGACGTTAGTGCTACGGGTCGGTAGTCATTTAGGCAGGTTATCTTAGAGTCCTTGGGCACGGGGACTATGGTGGTCTGCTTGAAACATGTTGGTATTACAGACTCAGTCAGGGACATGTTGAAAATGTCAGTGAAGACACTTGCCAGTTGGTCAGCACATGCTCGGAGTACACGTCCTGGTAATCCGTCTGGCCCTGCGGCCTTGTGAATGTTGACCTGCTTAAAAGTCTTACTCACATCGGCTACGGAGAGCGTGATCACATAGTCATCCGGAACAGCTGGTGCTCTCATGCATGCTTCAGTGTTGCTTGCCTCGAAGCGAGCATAGAAGTGGTTTAGCTCGTCTGGTAGGCTTGTGTCACTGGGCAGCACGCGGCTGTGCTTCCCTTTGTAGTCTGTAATAGTTTTCAAGCCCTGCCACATCCGACGAGCGTCAGAGCCAGTGTAGTACGATTCAATCTTAGTCCTGTATTGACTCTTTAACTGTTTGATGGTTCGTCGGAGGGCATAGCGGGATTTCTTATAAGCGTCCGGGTTAGAGTCCCGCTCCTTGAAAGCGGCAGCTCTACCCTTTAGCTCAGTGCGGATGTTTCCTGTAATCCATGGCTTCTGGTTGGGGTATGTACGTACGGTCACTGTGGGGACGACATCATCGATGCACTTATTGATGAAGCCAGTGACTGATGTGGTGTACTCCTCAATGCTGTCTGAAGAATCCCAGAACATGTTCCAGTCTGTGCTAGCAAAACAGTCCTTTAGCTTAGCATCTGCGTCATCTGACAACTTTTTTATTAACCGAGTCACTGGTGCTTCCTGCTTTAGTTTTTGCTTATAAGCAGGAATCAGGAGGATAGAGTTATGGTCAGATTTGCCAAATGGAGGGCGAGGGAGAGCTTTGTATGCGTCTCTGTGTGTGGAGTAAAGGTGGTCCAGAGTTTTTTTTTTCCTCTGGTTGCACATTTAACATGCTGGTAGAAATTAGGTAGAACGGATTTAAGTTTCCCTGCATTAAAGTCCCCGGCCACTAGGAGCGCTGCATCTCGATGAGCGTATTCCTGTTGATTTATGGCCTTATACAACTCATTCAGTGCAATCTTAATGCCAGCATTGGTTTGTGGTGGTAAATAGACAGCTATGAAAAATATAGATGAAAACTCTCTTGGTAAATAGTGTGGTCTACAGCTTATCATAAGATACTCTACCTCAGGCGAGCAAAACCTAGAGACTTCCTTAGTATTTGATTTTGTGCACCAGCTGTTGTTTACAAATATACACCGCCACCCCTTGTCTTACCGGAGTCAGCCGTTCTATCCTGCCGATGTAGCGTATAGCCCGCTAGCTGTATGTTATCCATGTCGTTGTTCAGCCACGACTCGGTGAAACATAAGATATTACAGTTTTTAATGTCCCGTTGGTAGGATAACCGTAATCTTAGGTCATCCAATTTGTTCTCCAATGATTGAAGATTGGCTAATAGGATTGATAGAAGAGGCAGTTTACTCGCTCGCCGTCAGATCCTTACAAGGCACCCCGACCTGCGTCCACGATATCTCCGTCTCTTTCTCATGCGAATGACAGGGATTTGGGCCTTGTCGGGTGTCTGTATGATATCTTTCGCGGCCGCCTCGTTGAAGAAAAAATCTTCGTCCAATACGAGGTGAGTAATCGCTGTCCTGATATCCAGAAGCTCTTTTTGGTTATAAGAGACGATGGCAGAAACATTATGTACAAAATAAATTACAAATAACGCGGAAAAACACACATAATAGTACAGTTGGTTAGAGGGCTGTAAAACGGCAGCCATCTTCTCCAGCGCTGTTCTACTAATTGAGTGTATGTAAACTTCTGACCCACTGGGAATGTGATGAAAGAAATAAAAGCTTAAATAAATCATTCTCTCTACTATTATTCTGACATTTCACATTCTTAAAATAAAGTGGTGATCCTAACTGACCTAAGACAGGGAATTTCTACTAGGATTAAATGTCAGGAATTGTGAAGAACTGAGTTTAAATGTATTTGGCTAAGGTATATGTAAACTTCCGACTTCAACTGTACACACTACCACACACACACACACACACACACACACACTTATATTTCATCAAAGCACACCCATCTAACCCATTACCACCTCTCCAATTTTCCTCTCCTTCACTCCACCTCTCCTCCCCTTTGCCCTCTCTTTCTCTCTCTCTCTCTACCCCACTTCCCTGTTTCACACCTGGTAGTTTGGTGGATGGGACTACCAGCTCTCCTTTATGTTTGTTGTAGGATGACAATGTCTGTATTTTCAATTTATTTGATGAAGTCTGGGTTCCTGCTCTTAAGGCCAAAGGCAGATGACCTCAGACCTTGTATATTCCAGTTAAATTCAATTGAAAGGGCTTTATTGGCATGGGAATCATATGTTTGAATTGCCAAAGCAAGTGAAATAGATAAAAAAACAAAAATGAACAGTAAACATTACACTCACAAAAGTTCCAAAGGAATAGAGACATTTAAAATTTCATAGTGTATATATACAGTGTTGTAACAATATGCAAATAGTTAAAGTACAAAGGGAAAATAAATCAACATAAGGGTTGTATTTCTCTCTCTCTCTCTCTCTCTCTCTCTCTCTCTCTCTCTCTCTCTCTCTCTCTCTCTCTCTCTCTCTCTCTCTCTCTCTCTCTTCCCCTCTCCCTCTGATAGTGCAGGGTAATTGGTAGTTTTTCATTGGGATGGTACTGGGGTCATTCAGGTGGAAAGCTCTCTTAATAGACCTCTGCTCTATCCTCCGCTCTCTGTTCCCTGTAGAGAACACGCACGCACGCACACACACACACACAAACACACACACACACAAACACACACACACACACAAACACACACACACACACACACACACACACACACACACACACACACACACACACACACACACACACACACACACACACACACACGCCGTGAACATACACAGGCACCAACACACCAACATGCATGTTTCACCTACGAGACAGGTTTGCCTCAAGATTAGTCCTATTATAGACTGGTACCAGGCTAGTCCTACTATAGACTGGTACCAGGCTAGTCCTACTATAGACTGGTACCAGGCTAGTCCTACTATAGACTGGTACCAGGCTAGTCCTGTTATAGACTGGTACCAGGCTAGTCCTACTATAGACTGGTACCAGGCTAGTCCTACTATAGACTGGTACCAGGCTAGTCCTATTATAGACTGGTACCAGGCTAGTCCTACTATAGACTGGTACCGGGCTAGTCCTATTATAGACTGGTACCAGGCTAGTCCTATTATAGACTGGTACCAGGCTAGTCCTACTATAGACTGGTACCAGGCTAGTCCTACTATAGACTGGTACCAGGCTAGTCCTACTATAGACTGGTACCAGGCTAGTCCTACTATAGACTGGTACCAGATTAGTCCTATTATAGACTGGTACCAGGCTAGTCCTATTATAGACTGGTACCAGGCTAGTCCTATTATAGACTGTTACCAGGCTAGTCCTACTATAGACTGGTACCAGGCTAGTCCTATTATAGACTGGTACCAGGCTAGTCCTATTATAGACTGTTACCAGGCTAGTCCTACTATAGACTGGTACCAGGCTAGTCCTGTTATAGACTGGTACCAGGCTAGTCCTATTATAGACTGGTACCAGGCTAGTCCTATTATAGACTGGTACCAGGCTAGTCCTACTATAGACTGGTACCAGGCTAGTCCTATTATAGACTGGTACCAGGCTAGTCCTACTATAGACTGGTACCAGGCTAGTCCTATTATAGACTGGTACCAGGCTAGTCCTACTATAGACTGGTACCAGGCTAGTCCTACTATAGACTGGTACAAGGCTAGTCCTATTATAGACTGGTACCAGGCAAGTCCTACTATAGACTGGTACCAGGCTAGTCCTATTATAGACTGGTACCAGGCTAGTACTACTATAGACTGGTACCAGGCTAGTCCTACTATAGACTGGTACCAGGCTAGTCCTATTATAGACTGGTACCAGGCTAGTCCTACTATAGACTGGTACCAGGCTAGTCCTACTATAGACTGGTACCAGGCTAGTCCTACTATAGACTGGACCCAGGCTAGTCCTATTATAGACTGGTACCAGGCTAGTCCTACTATATACTGGTACCAGGCTAGTCCTATTATAGACTGGTACCAGGCTAGTCCTACTATAGACTGGTACCAGGCTAGTCCTATTATAGACTGGTACCAGGCTAGTCCTATTATAGACTGGTACCAGGCTAGTCCTATTATAGACTGGTACCAGGCTAGTCCTATTATAGACTGGTACCAGGCTAGTCCTACTATAGACTGGTACCAGGCTAGTCCTATTATAGACTGGTACCAGGCTAGTCCTACTATAGACTGGTACCAGGCTAGTCCTACTATAGACTGGTACCAGGCTAGTCCTATTATAGACTGGTACCACGCTAGTCCTACTATAGACTGGTACCAGGCTAGTCCTACTATAGACTGGTACCAGGCTAGTCCTACTATAGACTGGTACCAGGCTAGTCCTATTATAGACTGGTACCAGGCTAGTCCTACTATAGACTGGTACCAGGCTAGTCCTATTATAGACTGGTACCACGCTAGTCCTATTATAGACTGGTACCCAGGCTAGTGCTATTATAGACTGGTACCAGGCTAGTCCTATTATAGACTGGTACCCAGGCTAGTCCTATTATAGACTGGTACCAGGCTAGTCCTACTATAGACTGGTACCAGGCTAATCCTATTATAGACTGGTACCAGGCTAGTCCTATTATAGACTGTTAGCAGGCTAGTCCTACTATAGACTGGTACCAGGCTAGACCTAATATACACTGGTACCAGGCTAGTCCTATTATAGACTGTTACCAGGCTAGTCCTATTATAGACTGGTACCAGGCTAGTCCTATTATAGACTGGTACCAGGCTAGTCCTACTATAGACTGGTACCAGGCTAGTCCTACTATAGGGTGGTACCAGGCTAGTCCTACTATAGACTGGTACCAGGCTAGTCCTATTATAGACTGGTACCAGGCTAGTCCTATTAGAGACTGGTACCAGGCTAGTCCTATTATAGACTGGTACCAGGCTAGTCCTATTATAGACTGTTACCAGGCTAGTCCTACTATAGACTGGTACCAGGCTAGTGCTATTATAGACTGGTACCAGGCTAGTCCTACTATAGACTGGTACCAGGCTTGTCCTACTATAGACTGGTACCAGGCTAGTCCTATTATAGACTGGTACCAGGCTTGTCCTAATATAGACTGGTACCAGGCTAGTCAAAATATAGACTGGTACCAGATTAGTCCTATTATAGACTGTTACCAGGCTAGTACTATTATAGACTGGTACCAGACTAGTCCTACTATAGACTGGTACCAGGCTAGTCCTATTATAGGCTGGTACCAGGCTAGTCCTACTATAGACTGGTACCAGGCTAGTCCTACTATAGACTGGTACCAAGCTAGTCCTATTATGGACAGGTATCAGGCTAGTCCTATTATAGATTGGTACCAGTCTAGTACTACTATAGACTGGTACCAGGCTAGTCCTACTATAGACTGGTTCCCAGTCTAGTCCTATTATAGACTGGTACCAGGCTAGTCCTACTATAGACTGGTACCAGGCTAGTCCTACTATAGACTGGTACCAGGCTAGTCCTATTATAGACTGGTACCAGGCTAGTCCTACTATAGACTGGTACCAGGCTAGTCCTATTATAGACTGGTACCAGGCTAGTCCTATTATAGATTGGTACCAGTCTAGTACTACTATAGACTGGTACCAGGCTAGTCCTACTATAGACTGGTACCAGGCTAGTCCTACTATAGACTGGTACCAGGCTAGTCCTATTATAGACTGGTACCAGGCTAGTCCTACTATAGATTGGTACCAGGCTAGTCCTATTATAGACTGGTACCAGATTAGTCCTGTTAATGACTGGTACCAGTCATTAACAGGACTAGCCTGGTACCAGTCATTAACAGGACTAATCTGGTACCAGTCTATAATAGGACTAGCCTGGTACCAATCTATAGTAGGACTAGCCTGGTACCAGTCTATAGTAGGACTAGCCTGGTACCAGTCTATAATAGGACTAGCCTGGTACCAGTCTATAGTAGGACTAGCCTGGTACCAGTCTATAGTAGGACTAGCCTGGTACCAGTCTATAATAGGACTAGCCTGGTACCAGTCTATAGTAGGACTAGCCTGGTACCAGTCTATAGTAGTACTAGACTGGTACCAATCTATAATAGGACTAGCCTGATACCTGTCCATAATAGGACTAGCTTGGTACCAGTCTATAGTAGGACTAGCCTGGTACCAGTCTATAGTAGGACTAGCCTGGTACCAGCCTATAATAGGACTAGCCTGGTACCAGTCTACAGTAGGACTAGTCTGGTACCAGTCTATAATAGTACTAGCCTGGTAACAGTCTATAATAGGACTAATCTGGTACCAGTCTATATTTTGACTAGCCTGGTACCAGTCTATATTAGGACAAGCCTGGTACCAGTCTATAATAGGACTAGCCTGGTACCAGTCTATAGTAGGACAAGCCTGGTACCAGTCTATAGTAGGACTAGCCTGGTACCAGTCTATAATAGCACTAGCCTGGTACCAGTCTATAGTAGGACTAGCCTGGTAACAGTCTATAATAGGACTAGCCTGGTAACAGTCTATAATAGGACTAGCCTGGTACCAGTCTCTAATAGGACTAGCCTGGTACCAGTCTATAATAGGACTAGCCTGGTACCAGTCTATAGTAGGACTAGCCTGGTACCACCCTATAGTAGGACTAGCCTGGTACCAGTCTATAGTAGGACTAGCCTGGTACCAGTCTATAATAGGACTAGCCTGGTACCAGTCTATAATAGGACTAGCCTGGTAACAGTCTATAATAGGACTAGCCTGGTACCAGTGTATATTAGGTCTAGCCTGGTACCAGTCTATAGTAGGACTAGCCTGCTAACAGTCTATAATAGGACTAGCCTGGTACCAGTCTATAAAAGGATTAGCCTGGTACCAGTCTATAGTAGGACTAGCCTGGTACCAGTCTATAATAGGACTAGCCTGGGTACCAGTCTATAATAGGACTAGCCTGGTACCAGTCTATAATAGCACTAGCCTGGGTACCAGTCTATAATAGGACTAGCGTGGTACCAGTCTATAATAGGACTAGCCTGGTACCAGTCTATAGTAGGACTAGCCTGGTACCAGTCTATAATAGGACTAGCCTGGTACCAGTCTATAGATAGCCTGGTACCAGTCTATAGTAGGACTAGCCTGGTACCAGTCTATAGTAGGATTAGCCTGGTACCAGTCTATAGTAGGACTAGCCTGGTACCAGTCTATAGTAGGACTAGCCTGGTACCAGTCTATAATAGGACTAGCCTGGTACCAGTCTATAGTAGGACTAGCCTGGTACCAGTCTATAGTAGGACTAGCCTGGTACCAGTCTATAGTAGAACTAGCCTGGTACCAGTCTATAGTAGGACTAGCCTGGTACCAGTCTATAGTAGGACTAGCCTGGTACCAGTCTATAATAGGACTAGCCTGGTACCAGTCTATAATAGGACTAGCCTGGTAACAGTCTATAATAGGACTAGCCTGGTACCAGTCTATATTAGGTCTAGCCTGGTACCAGTCTATAGTAGGACTAGCCTGGTAACAGTCTATAATAGGACTAGCCTGGTACCAGTCTATAATAGGACTAGCCTGGTACCAGTCTATAATAGGACTAGCCTGGTACCAGTCTATAATAGGACTAGCCTGGTACCAGTCTATAACAGGACTAGCCTGGTACCAGTCTATAGTAGGACTAGCCTGGTACCAGTCTATAGTAGGACTAGCCTGGTACCAGTCTATAGTAGGACTAGCCTGGTACCATTCCATAGTAGGACTAGCCTGGTACCAGTCTATAATAGGACTAGCCTGGTACCAGTCAATAGTAGGAATAGCCTGGTACCAGTCTATAGTAGGACTAGCCTGGTACCAGTCTATAACAGGACTAGCCTGGTACCAGTCTATAGTAGGACTAGCCTGGTACCAGTCTATAGTAGGACTAGCCTGGTACCAGTCTATAGTAGGACTAGCCTGGTACCATTCCATAGTAGGACTAGCCTGGTACCAGTCTATAATAGGACTAGCCTGGTACCAGTCAATAGTAGGAATAGCCTGGTACCAGTCTATAGTAGGACTAGCCTGGTACCAGTCTATAACAGGACTAGCCTGGTACCAGTCTATAATAGGACTAGCCTGGTACCAGTCTATAGTAGGACTAGCCTGGTACCAGTCTATAATAGGACTAGCCTGGTACCAGTCTATAATAGGACTAGCCTGGGTAACAGTCTTGGTCTTTTACCAAATAGTCCTGTTTTATTCTGGACTGGGGATTATTGTGGATCAATTTGGCACGTGTGTGATCACATTCAATTAAATCAAATCAAATTGTATTCGTCACATGCTTCTAAAAGTGAAACTAACAGTGAAATTCTTCCTCTGACACTGCCTGGTATAGAGATCCTGGATGGCCCCCCCTCCCCCGCCCCCCACTGCATTGAATAATTACATTTGCTCTTTCCAAGTCTATTTGTGGTCAGTTATGGCTAGTTGAATAAACATGTGTCTTCATTATTCAACTGACTGGACTTTCCAAGACAATCAGGACGAGCAGGAGAGTAATGAACCTGTCTGTGTGTGTGTTAGGTGTGTGTGCACATCTGTGTGTGCGTGTGTGTGCATATCTGTGTGTGTGTGTGTGTGTGTGTTAGGTGTGTGTTTGTACACATCTGTGTGTGTGTGTGTGTTTATTAAGACACACAGCTACATGACTAAAGGTTTCTCTAGCCTCTTTCTCTTCGCTCCTTCACACTCATAGATCTGTGGGTGACAGTCCTGTGGTCTCTGTGGGTGACAGTCCTGTGGTCTCTCTGTGGGTGACAGTCCTGTGGTCTCTCTGTGGGTGACAGTCCTGTGGTCTCTCT
>NC_059197.1:51189773-51217273 GCF_020615455.1 Coregonus clupeaformis | reverse complement strand
AAATACTTGTGAAGTATACATTTTTTTTGAGGAAAACAATTGAAAGGTTTTGTCACAATTAAATAAAATAATCTATTTGACATTGCTATACACAAATTATCAATTTAATAAAACAACACATTTATGAATGTAGTTTTTACGCCTTCCGGCCCATCAAAATGCATATTGTATAGCCTACACAGATATCAGTGTGTATCTTGTTGTTGGCACCAGTCAGTGAAGTGGGAGATCTCTAATCAATGCAAAATAAACAAGTTATCTAAATGAACAGGGGACTGCTAGCCTGTCTAGCCTGTCTATCTTAGCTAGCTTCTTTACATGGATCAGATGCAGTCAGGGCCCCTGGACACGTGCCCTGCCCGCTAGGTTGGTAGTCAGCCATGATTACTGCAAGTTTAGATATATAACCTCCCGAATCCAGGCGCTGTCGTAGCCGGCCGCGACCGGGAGACCCATGGGGCGACGCATAATTGGCCCAGCGTCGTCCAGGGTAGGGGAGGGAATGGCCGGCAGGGATGTAGCTCAGTTGGCAGAGCATGGCGTTTGCAACGCCAGGTTTGTGGGTTCGTTTCCCACGGGGAGCTAGTATGAAGAAAAAAATATATATATATATGTATGCACTCACTAACTGTAAGTCGCTCTGGATAAGAGTGTCTGCTAAATGACTAAAATGTAAATGTAGATAGCTGGCTAGACTAACTAAAAATTGATGTGACTAATTGTCAGCTAATTGAGTGACTGACATAACAAGAGATAAACTGCTGATGCACAGCCACATTTCTAAATTGCACCTGGTGTATTCTACTATTCTTACTGTCAATAGTGAGTTCCTAATAGACCAGATGTTAAATGGTTAATGAACTGTCAACTGTCAACTGACAAAATCGTTTGGAAGAACACTATTTATGAATACTCAACACTTTGGCGATAGTTTGCATAACAGTGACAATATTTTGCCTTCGTGAGAGAATAATTCATTTATAAATGTTTGAGTTATTTATAAGGTGAATTATAAATGAATAAATGCTCATGAGCGATGCAGAAAGGACATTATGCAGTAAAGGCTTGAGAAATGAACTATGCTAAAATGGAGCAATCACTCAACAGATATAAGTGAAACTTTGTTATGATGGGTTGTCTAGGTCAATTAAAATTCTAGAGAGGGGGAGGAAGTGAGAGATGGGAGGAGAGGAGAGGGAGAGTGTGAAACAGAGATAGAAAACGCAAAAAGTGTGCGAGAGAGAGACCGAGTGAAACAGAGAGAGAGGTGGAGAGACTGACTACATCTATGAGACTGACTACATCAATGAGACACTACATCTATGAGACACTACATCTATGAGACACTACATCTATGAGACACTACATCTATGAGACACTACATCTATGAGACACTACATCTATGAGACACTACATCTATGAGACACTACATCTATGAGACACTACATCCATGAGACACTACATCTATGAGACACTACATCCATGAGACACTACATCTATGAGACACTACATCTATGAGACACTACATATATGAGACTACATCTATGAGACACTACATCTATGAGACACTACATCTATGAGACACTACATATATGAGACTGACTACATCCATGAGACACTACATCTATGAGACACTACATCTATGAGACACTACATCTATGAGACACTACATATATGAGACTACATCTATGAGACACTACATCTATGAGACACTACATCTATGAGACACTACATCTATGAGACTGACTACATCCATGAGACACTACATCTATGAGACACTACATCTATGAGACACTACATATATGAGACTACATCTATGAGACACTACATCTATAAGACTGACTACATCTATGAGACACTACATCTATGAGACTGACTACATCTATGAGACTGACTACATCTTTGAGACACTACATCTATGAGACACTACATCTATGAGACACTACATCTGAGACACTACATCTATGAGACACTACATCCATGAGACACTACATCTATGAGACACTACATCTGTGAGACACTACATCCATGAGACACTACATCTATGAGACACTACATCTATGAGACACTACATCTATGAGACACTACATATATGAGACTACATCTATGAGACACTACATCTATGAGACACTACATCTATGAGACACTACATCTATGAGACTGACTACATCCATGAGACACTACATCTATGAGACACTACATCTATGAGACACTACATCTATAAGACTGACTACATCTATGAGACACTACATCTATGAGACACTACATCTATGAGACTGACTGCATATTTGAGACACTACATCTATGAGACACTACATCTATGAGACACTACATCCATGAGACACTACATCAATGAGACACTACATCCATGAGACACTACATCCATGAGACACTACATCTATGAGACACTACATATATGAGACACTACATCTATAAGACTGACTACATCCATGAGACACTACATCTATGAGACACTACATCTATGAGACACTACATCTATAAGACTGACTACATCTATGAGACACTACATCTATGAGACACTACATCTATGAGACTGACTGCATCTTTGAGACACTACATCTATGAGACACTACATCCATGAGACACTACATATATGAGACTACATCTATGAGACACTACATCTATGAGACACTACATCCATGAGACACTACATCCATGAGACACTACATCTATGAGACACTACATCTATGAGACACTACATCTATGAGACACTACATATATGAGACTACATCTATGAGACACTACATCTATGAGACTGACTACATCCATGAGACACTACATCTATGAGACACTACATCTATGAGACACTACATCTATGAGACACTACATATATGAGACTACATCTATGAGACACTACATCTATGAGACTGACTACATCTATGAGACACTACATCTATGAGACACTACATCCATGAGACACTACGTCTATGCGACACTACATCTATGAGACACTACATCTATGAGACTGACTAAATCTATGAGACACTACATCTATGAGACTGACTACATCTTTGAGACTGACTACATCTTTGAGACACTACATCTATGAGACACTACATATATGAGACACTACATCCATGAGACACTACATCCATGAGACACTACATCTATGAGACACTACATCTATGAGACACTACATCTATGAGACACTACATATATGAGACTACATCTATGAGACTGACTACATCTATGAGACACTACATCTATGAGACACTACATATATGAGACACTACATCTATGAGACACTACATCTATGAGACTGACTACATCTATGAGACACTACATCTATGAGACAATACATCTATGTGACACTACATCCATGAGACACTACATCCATGAGACACTACATCTATGAGACACTACATCTATGAGACACTACATCTATGAGACACTACATATATGAGACTACATCTATGAGACACTACATCTATGAGACTGACTACATCTATGAGACACTACATCTATGAGACACTACATCTATGAGACTGACTACATCCATGAGACACTACATCTATGAGACACTACATCTATGAGACACTACATATATGAGACTACATCTATGAGACACTACATATATAAGACTGACTACATCTATGAGACACTACATCTATGAGACTGACTACATCTATGAGACACTACATCTATGACACTGACTACATCTATGAGACTGACTACATCTTTGAGACACTACATCTATGAGACACTACATCTATGAGACACTACATCCATGATACACTACATCTATGAGACACTACATCTATGAGACTGACTACATCTATGAGACACTACATCAATGAGACACTACATATATGAGACACTACATCTATGAGACACTACATCTATGAGACACTACATCTATGAGACACTACATATATGAGACTACATCTATGAGACTGACTACATCTATGAGACACTACATCTATGAGACACTACATCTATGAGACACTACATCTATGAGACTGACTACATTCATGAGACACTACATCTTTGAGACACTACATCTATGAGACACTACATCTATAAGACTGACTACATCTATGAGACACTACATCTATGAGACACTACATCTATGAGACACTACATCTATGAGACTGAATGCATCTTTGAGACACTACATCTATGAGACACTACATCTATGAGACACTACATCCATGAGACACTACATCTATGAGACACTACATCCATGAGACACTACATCCATGAGACACTACATCTATGAGACACTACATCTATGAGACACTACATCTATGAGACACTACATCTATGAGACACTACATCTATAGGACTGACTACATCTATGAGACACTACATCTATGAGACACTACATCTATGAGACTGACTGCATCTTTGAGACACTACATCTATGAGACACTACATCTATGAGACACTACATCTATGAGACACTACATATATGAGACTACATCTATGAGACACTACATCTATGAGACTGACTACATCTATGAGACACTACATCCATGAGACACTACATCTATGAGACACTACATCTATGAGACACTACAGATATGAGACTACATCTATGAGACACTACATCTATGAGACACTACATATATGAGACACTACATCTATGAGATACTACATATATGAGACACTACATCTATGAGACACTACATCCATGAGACACTACATCCATGAGACACTACATCTATGAGACACTACATCTATGAGACTGACTACATCCATGAGACACTACATCTATGAGACACTACATCTATGAGACACTACATATATGAGACTACATCTATGAGACACTACATCTATAAGACTGACTACATCTATGAGTTACTACATCTATGAGACTGACTACATCTATGAGACACTACATCTATGACACTGACTACATCTATGAGACTGACTACATCTTTGAGACACTACATCTATGAGACACTACATCTATGAGACACTACATCCATGAGACACTACATCTATGAGACACTACATCTATGAGACTGACTACATCTATGAGACACTACATCAATGAGACACTACATCTATGAGACACTACATCTATGAGACACTACATCTATGAGACACTACATATATGAGACTATATCTATGAGACTGACTACATCTATGAGACACTACATCTATGAGACACTACATCTATGAGACACTACATCTATGAGACTGACTACATTCATGAGACACTACATCTTTGAGACACTACATCTATGAGACACTACATCTATAAGACTGACTACATCTATGAGACACTACATCTATGAGACACTACATCTATGAGACACTACATCTATGAGACTGAATGCATCTTTGAGACACTACATCTATGAGACACTACATCTATGAGACACTACATCCATGAGACACTACATCTATGAGACACTACATCCATGAGATCACTACATCCATGAGACACTACATCTATGAGACACTACATCTATAAGACTGACTACATCTATGAGACTGACTACATATATGAGACTACATCTATGAGACACTACATCTATAAGACTGACTACATCTATGAGACTGACTACATCTATGAGACACTACATCTATGAGACTGACTACATCTATGAGACTGACTACATCTTTGAGACACTACATCTATGAGACACTACATCTATGAGACACTACATCTATGAGACACTACATCCATGAGACACTACGTCTATGCGACACTACATCTATGAGACACTACATCTATGAGATTGACTACATCTATGAGACACTACATCTATGAGACTGACTACATCTTTGAGACTGACTACATCTTTGAGACACTACATCTATGAGACACTACATATATGAGACACTACATCCATGAGACACTACATCCATGAGACACTACATCTATGAGACACTACATCTATGAGACACTACATCTATGAGACACTACATATATGAGAGACTACATCTATGAGACTGACTACATCTATGAGACACTACATCTATGAGACACTACATATATGAGACACTACATCTATGAGACACTACATCTATGAGACTGACTACATCTATGAGACACTACATCTATGAGACAATACATATATGAGACACTACATCCATGAGACACTACATCCATGAGACACTACATCTATGAGACACTACATCTATGAGACACTACATCTATGAGACACTACATATATGAGACTACATCTATGAGACACTACATCTATGAGACTGACTACATCTATGAGACACTACATCTATGAGACACTACATCTATGAGACACTACATCTATGAGACACTACATATATGAGACTACATATATGAGACACTACATCTATGAGACTGACTACATCTATGAGACACTACATCCATGAGACTGACTACATCTATGAGACACTACATCTATGAGACACTACATCTATGAGACACTACATCTATGAGACTGAATGCATCTTTGAGACACTACATCTATGAGACACTACATCTATGAGACACTACATCCATGAGACACTACATCTATGAGACACTACATCCATGAGACACTACATCCATGAGACACTACATCTATGAGACACTACATCTATGAGACACTACATCTATAAGACTGACTACATCCATGATATACTACATCTATGAGACACTACATCTATGAGACACTACATCTATAGGACTGACTACATCTATGAGACACTACATCTATGAGACACTACATCTATGAGACTGACTGCATCTTTGAGACACTACATCTATGAGACACTACATCTATGAGACACTACATCTATGAGACACTACATATATGAGACTACATCTATGAGACACTACATCTATGACACTGACTACATCTATGAGACACTACATCCATGATACACTACATCTATGAGACACTACATCTATGAGACACTACAGATATGAGACTACATCTATGAGACACTACATCTATGAGACACTACATATATGAGACACTACATCTATGAGATACTACATATAGAGACACTACATCTATGAGACACTACATCCATGAGACACTACATCCATGAGACACTACATCTATGAGACACTACATCTATGAGACTGACTACATCCATGAGACACTACATCTATGAGACACTACATCTATGAGACACTACATATATGAGACTACATCTATGAGACACTACATCTATAAGACTGACTACATCTATGAGTTACTACATCTATGAGACTGACTACATCTATGAGACACTACATCTATGACACTGACTACATCTATGAGACTGACTACATCTTTGAGACACTACATCTATGAGACACTACATCTATGAGACACTACATCCATGAGACACTACATCTATGAGACACTACATCTATGAGACTGACTACATCTATGAGACACTACATCAATGAGACACTACATATATGAGACACTACATCTATGAGACACTACATCTATGAGACTGACTACATTCATGAGACACTACATCTTTGAGACACTACATCTATGAGACACTACATCTATAAGACTGACTACATCTATGAGACACTACATCTATGAGACACTACATCTATGAGACACTACATCTATGAGACTGAATGCATCTTTGAGACACTACATCTATGAGACACTACATCTATGAGACACTACATCCATGAGACACTACATCTATGAGACACTACATCCATGAGACACTACATCCATGAGACACTACATCTATGAGACACTACATCTATAAGACTGACTACATCTATGAGACTGACTACATATATGAGACTACATCTATGAGACACTACATCTATAAGACTGACTACATCTATGAGACTGACTACATCTATGAGACACTACATCTATGAGACTGACTACATCTATGAGACTGACTACATCTTTGAGACACTACATCTATGAGACACTACATCTATGAGACACTACATCTATGAGACACTACATCCACTGAGACACTACGTCTATGCGACACTACATCTATGAGACACTACATCTATGAGATTGACTACATCTATGAGACACTACATCTATGAGACTGACTACATCTTTGAGACTGACTACATCTTTGAGACACTACATCTATGAGACACTACATATATGAGACACTACATCCATGAGACACTACATCCATGAGACACTACATCTATGAGACACTACATCTATGAGACACTACATCTATGAGACACTACATATATGAGACTACATCTATGAGACTGACTACATCTATGAGACACTACATATATGAGACACTACATCTATGAGACACTACATCTATGAGACTGACTACATCTATGAGACACTACATCTATGAGACAATACATCTATGAGACACTACATCCATGAGACACTACATCCATGAGACACTACATCTATGAGACACTACATCTATGAGACACTACATCTATGAGACACTACATATATGAGACTACATCTATGAGACACTACATCTATGAGACTGACTACATCTATGAGACACTACATCTATGAGACACTACATCTATGAGACACTACATCTATGAGACACTACATATATGAGACTACATATATGAGACACTACATCTATGAGACTGACTACATCTATGAGACACTACATCCATGAGACACTACATCTATGAGACACTACATCTATGAGACACTACATCTATGAGACACTACAGATATGAGACTACATCTATGAGACTGACTACATCTATGAGACACTACATTTATGAGACACTACATATATGAGACACTACATCTATGAAACACTACATATATGAGACTACATCTATGAGAATGACTACATCTATGAGACACTACATATATGAGACACTACATCTATGAGATACTACATATATGAGACACTACATCTATGAGACACTACATCCATGAGACACTACATCCATGAGACACTACATCTATGAGACACTACATCTATGAGACTGACTACATCCATGAGACACTACATCTATGAGACACTACATCTATGAGACACTACATATATGAGACTACATCTATGAGACACTACATATATAAGACTGACTACATCTATGAGACACTACATCTATGAGACTGACTACATCTATGAGACACTACATCTATGACACTGACTACATCTATGAGACTGACTACATCTTTGAGACACTACATCTATGAGACACTACATATATGAGACACTACATCCATGAGACACTACATCTATGAGACACTACATCTATGAGACACTACATATATGAGACTACATCTATGAGACTGACTACATCTATGAGACACTACATCTATGAGACACTACATCTATGAGACACTACATCTATGAGACTGACTACATTCATGAGACACTACATCTTTGAGACACTACATCTATGAGACACTACATCTATAAGACTGACTACATCTATGAGACACTACATCTATGAGACACTACATCTATGAGACACTACATCTATGAGACTGAATGCATCTTTGAGACACTACATCTATGAGACACTACATCTATGAGACACTACATCCATGAGACACTACATCTATGAGACACTACATCCATGAGACACTACATCCATGAGACACTACATCTATGAGACACTACATCTATGAGACACTACATCTATAAGACTGACTACATCCATGATATACTACATCTATGAGACACTACATCTATGAGACACTACATCTATAGGACTGACTACATCTATGAGACACTACATCTATGAGACACTACATCTATGAGACTGACTGCATCTTTGAGACACTACATCTATGAGACACTACATCTATGAGACACTACATCTATGAGACACTACATCTATGAGACTACATCTATGAGACACTACATCTATGAGACTGACTACATCTATGAGACACTACATCCATGAGACACTACATCTATGAGACACTACATCTATGAGACACTACAGATATGAGACTACATCTATGAGACTGACTACATCTATGAGACACTACATCTATGAGACACTACATATATGAGACACTACATCTATGAGATACTACATATATGAGACACTACATCTATGAGACACTACATCCATGAGACACTACATCCATGAGACACTACATCTATGAGACACTACATCTATGAGACTGACTACATCCATGAGACACTACATCTATGAGACACTACATCTATGAGACACTACATATATGAGACTACATCTATGAGACACTACATCTATAAGACTGACTACATCTATGAGACACTACATCTATGAGACTGACTACATCTATGAGACACTACATCTATGACACTGACTACATCTATGAGACTGACTACATCTTTGAGACACTACATCTATGAGACACTACATCTATGAGACACTACATCCATGAGACACTACATCAATGAGACACTACATATATGAGACACTACATCTATGAGACACTACATCTATGAGACACTACATCTATGAGACACTACATATATGAGACTATATCTATGAGACTGACTACATCTATGAGACACTACATCTATGAGACACTACATCTATGAGACACTACATCTATGAGACTGACTACATTCATGAGACACTACATCTTTGAGACACTACATCTATGAGACACTACATCTATAAGACTGACTACATCTATGAGACACTACATATATGAGACACTACATCTATGAGACACTACATCTATGAGACTGAATGCATCTTTGAGACACTACATCTATGAGACACTACATCTATGAGACACTACATATATGAGACACTACATCTATGAGACACTACATCTATGAGATTGACTACATCTATGAGACACTACATCTATGAGACACTACATCTATGAGACACTACATCCATGAGACACTACATCCATGAGACACTACATCTATGAGACACTACATCTATGAGACTGACTACATCCATGAGACACTACATCTATGAGACACTACATCTATGAGACACTACATATATGAGACTACATCTATGAGACACTACATATATAAGACTGACTACATATATGAGACACTACATCTATGAGACTGACTACATCTATGAGACACTACATCTATGACACTGACTACATCTATGAGACTGACTACATCTTTGAGACACTACATCTATGAGACACTACATTTATGAGACACTACATCCATGAGACACTACATCTATGAGACACTACATCTATGAGACACTACATCTATGAGACACTACATCTATGAGACTGACTACATCCATGAGACACTACATCTATGAGACACTACATCTATGAGACACTACATATATGAGACTACATCTATGAGACACTACATATATAAGACTGACTACATCTATGAGACACTACATCTATGAGACTGACTACATCTATGAGACACTACATCTATGACACTGACTACATCTATGAGACTGACTACATCTTTGAGACACTACATCTATGAGACACTACATCTATGAGACACTCACATCCATGAGACACTACATCTATGAGACACTACATCTATGAGACACTACATATATGAGACTACATCTATGAGACTGACTACATCTATGAGACACTACATCTATGAGACACTACATCTATGAGACACTACATCTATGAGACTGACTACATTCATGAGACACTACATCTTTGAGACACTACATCTATGAGACACTACATCTATAAGACTGACTACATCTATGAGACACTACATCTATGAGACACTACATCTATGAGACTGAATGCATCTTTGAGACACTACATCTATGAGACACTACATCTATGAGACACTACATCCATGAGACACTACATCTATGAGACACTACATCCATGAGACACTACATCCATGAGACACTACATCTATGAGACACTACATCTATGAGACACTACATCTATAAGACTGACTACATCCATGATATACTACATCTATGAGACTGACTACATCTATGAGACACTACATCTATGACACTGACTACATCTATGAGACTGACTACATCTTTGAGACACTACATCTATGAGACACTACATCTATGAGACACTACATCCATGAGACACTACATCTATGAGACACTACATCTATGAGACACTACATATATGAGACTACATCTATGAGACTGACTACATCTATGAGACACTACATCTATGAGACACTACATCTATGAGACACTACATCTATGAGACTGACTACATTCATGAGACACTACATCTTTGAGACACTACATCTATAGGACTGACTACATCTATGAGACACTACATCTATGAGACACTACATCTATGAGACTGACTGCATCTTTGAGACACTACATCTATGAGACACTACATCTATGAGACACTACATCTATGAGACACTACATCTATGAGACTACATCTATGAGACACTACATCTATGAGACTGACTACATCTATGAGACACTACATCCATGAGACACTACATCTATGAGACACTACAGATATGAGACTACATCTATGAGACTGACTACATCTATGAGACACTACATCTATGAGACACTACATATATGAGACACTACATCTATGAGATACTACATATATGAGACACTACATCTATGAGACACTACATCCATGAGACACTACATCCATGAGACACTACATCTATGAGACACTACATCTATGAGACTGACTACATCCATGAGACACTACATCTATGAGACACTACATCTATGAGACACTACATATATGAGACTACATCTATGAGACACTACATCTATAAGACTGACTACATCTATGAGACACTACATCTATGAGACTGACTACATCTATGAGACACTACATCTATGACACTGACTACATCTATGAGACTGACTACATCTTTGAGACACTACATCTATGAGACACTACATCTATGAGACACTACATCCATGAGACACTACATCTATGAGACACTACATCTATGAGACTGACTACATCTATGAGACACTACATCAATGAGACACTACATATATGAGACACTACATCTATGAGACACTACATCTATGAGACACTACATCTATGAGACACTACATATATGAGACTATATCTATGAGACTGACTACATCTATGAGACACTACATCTATGAGACACTACATCTATGAGACACTACATCTATGAGACTGACTACATTCATGAGACACTACATCTTTGAGACACTACATCTATGAGACACTACATCTATAAGACTGACTACATCTATGAGACACTACATCTATGAGACACTACATCTATGAGACACTACATCTATGAGACTGAATGCATCTTTGAGACACTACATCTATGAGACACTACATCTATGAGACACTACATATATGAGAAACTACATCTATGAGACACTACATCTATGAGATTGACTACATCTATGAGACACTACATCTATGAGACACTACATCTATGAGACACTACATCCATGAGACACTACATCCATGAGACACTACATCTATGAGACACTACATCTATGAGACTGACTACATCCATGAGACACTACATCTATGAGACACTACATCTATGAGACACTACATATATGAGACTACATCTATGAGACACTACATATATAAGACTGACTACATATATGAGACACTACATCTATGAGACTGACTACATCTATGAGACACTACATCTATGACACTGACTACATCTATGAGACTGACTACATCTTTGAGACACTACATCTATGAGACACTACATCTATGAGACACTACATCCATGAGACACTACATCTATGAGACACTACATCTATGAGACACTACATATATGAGACTACATCTATGAGACTGACTACATCCATGAGACACTACATCTATGAGACACTACATCTATGAGACACTACATCTATGAGACTGACTACATTCATGAGACACTACATCTTTGAGACACTACATCTATGAGACACTACATCTATGAGACACTACATCCATGAGACACTACATCTATGAGACACTACATCTATGAGACTGACTACATCTATGAGACACTACATCAATGAGACACTACATATATGAGACACTTCATCTATGAGACACTACATCTATGAGACACTACATCTATGAGACACTACATATATGAGACTATATCTATGAGACTGACTACATCTATGAGACACTACATCTATGAGACACTACATCTATGAGACACTACATCTATGAGACTGACTACATTCATGAGACACTACATCTTTGAGACACTACATCTATGAGACACTACATCTATAAGACTGACTACATCTATGAGACACTACATCTATGAGACACTACATCTATGAGACACTACATCTATGAGACTGAATGCATCTTTGAGACACTACATCTATGAGACACTACATCTATGAGACACTACATATATGAGACACTACATCTATGAGACACTACATCTATGAGATTGACTACATCTATGAGACACTACATCTATGAGACACTACATCTATGAGACACTACATCCATGAGACACTACATCCATGAGACACTACATCTATGAGACACTACATCTATGAGACTGACTACATCCATGAGACACTATATCTATGAGACACTACATCTATGAGACACTACATATATGAGACTACATCTATGAGACACTACATATATAAGACTGACTACATCTATGAGACACTACATCTATGAGACTGACTACATCTATGAGACACTACATCTATGACACTGACTACATCTATGAGACTGACTACATCTTTGAGACACTACATCTATGAGACACTACATCTATGAGACACTACATCCATGAGACACTACATCTATGAGACACTACATCTATGAGACACTACATATATGAGACTACATCTATGAGACTGACTACATCTATGAGACACTACATCTATGAGACACTACATCTATGAGACACTACATCTATAAGACTGACTACATCTATGAGACACTACATCTATGAGACACTACATCTATGAGACACTACATCTATGAGACTGAATGCATCTTTGAGACACTACATCTATGAGACACTACATCTATGAGACACTACATCCATGAGACACTACATCTATGAGACACTACATCCATGAGACACTACATCCATGAGACACTACATCTATGAGACACTACATCTATGAGACACTACATCTATAAGACTGACTACATCCATGATATACTACATCTATGAGACACTACATCTATGAGACACTACATCTATAGGACTGACTACATCTATGAGACACTACATCTATGAGACACTACATCTATGAGACTGACTGCATCTTTGAGACACTACATCTATGAGACACTACATCTATGAGACACTACATCTATGAGACACTACATATATGAGACTACATCTATGAGACACTACATCTATGAGACTGACTACATCTATGAGACACTACATCCATGAGACACTACATCTATGAGACACTACATCTATGAGACACTACAGATATGAGACTACATCTATGAGACTGACTACATCTATGAGACACTACATATATGAGACACTACATCTATGAGATACTACATATATGAGACACTACATCTATGAGACACTACATCCATGAGACACTACATCCATGAGACACTACATCTATGAGACACTACATCTATGAGACTGACTACATCCATGAGACACTACATCTATGAGACACTACATCTATGAGACACTACATATATGAGACTACATCTATGAGACACTACATCTATAAGACTGACTACATCTATGAGACACTACATCTATGAGACTGACTACATCTATGAGACACTACATCTATGACACTGACTACATCTATGAGACTGACTACATCTTTGAGACACTACATCTATGAGACACTACATCTATGAGACACTACATCCATGAGACACTACATCTATGAGACACTACATCTATGAGACTGACTACATCTATGAGACACTACATCAATGAGACACTACATATATGAGACACTACATCTATGAGACACTACATCTATGAGACACTACATCTATGAGACACTACATATATGAGACTATATCTATGAGACTGACTACATCTATGAGACACTACATCTATGAGACACTACATCTATGAGACACTACATCTATGAGACTGACTACATTCATGAGACACTACATCTTTGAGACACTACATCTATGAGACACTACATCTATAAGACTGACTACATCTATGAGACACTACATCTATGAGACACTACATCTATGAGACACTACATCTATGAGACTGAATGCATCTTTGAGACACTACATCTATGAGACACTACATCTATGAGACACTACATATATGAGACACTACATCTATGAGACACTACATCTATGAGATTGACTACATCTATGAGACACTACATCTATGAGACACTACATCTATGAGACACTACATCCATGAGACACTACATCTATGAGATTGACTACATCTATGAGACACTACATCTATGAGACACTACATCTATGAGACACTACATCCATGAGACACTACATCTATGAGACACTACATCTATGAGACACTACATCTATGAGACTGACTACATCTATTAGACACTACATCTATGAGACACTACATCTATGAGACACTACATCTATGAGACACTACATCTATGAGACACTACATCTATGAGACACTACATCTATGAGACACTACATCTATGAGACACTACATCTATGAGACACTACATATATGAGACTACATCTATGAGACACTACATCTATGAGACTGACTACATCTATGAGACACTACATCCATGAGACACTACATCTATGAGACACTACATCTATGAGACACTACATCTATGAGACACTACAGATATGAGACTACATCTATGAGACTGACTACATCTATGAGACACTACATTTATGAGACACTACATATATGAGACACTACATCTATGAGACACTACATCTATGAGACACTACATCTATGAGACTGACTACATCTATGAGACACTACATCTATGAGACACTACATATATGAGACACTACATCTGTGAGACACTACATATATGAGACACTACATCTATGAGACACTACATCCATGAGACTACATCTATGAGACACTACATATATGAGACTACATCTATGAGACACTACATCTATAAGACTGACTACATCTATGAGACTGACTACATCTATGAGACACTACATCTATGAGACTGACTACATCTATGAGACTGACTACATCTATGAGACACTACATCTATGAGACTGACTACATCCATGAGACACTACATCTATGAGACACTACATCTATGAGACACTACATATATGAGACTACATCTATGAGACACTACATCTATAAGACTGACTACATCTATGAGACTGACTACATCTATGAGACACTACATCTATGAGACTGACTACATCTATGAGACTGACTACATCTATGAGACACTACATCTATGAGACACTACATCTATGAGACACTACATCTATGAGACACTACATCTATGAGACACTACATCCATGAGACACTACATCTATGACACTACATCTATTTGAGTAGGGCGGTAGGTAGCTTAGTGGTTAAGAGCATTCTGCCAGTCACCGAAAGGTCGCTGGCTCTAATCCCCGAGCCGACTAGGTGAAGAATCTGTCGATGTGCCCTTGAGCAAGGCACATAACCCTAATTGCTCCTTTAAGTCGCTCTGGATAAGAGCGTCTACTAAAATGACTAAAAATGTAATAGGTCTAGCGTTGACAGCCCTATCTCTCCTCTCCTGGTCCATCCTGCCGTATTGATGAGTGAGTGAGGGAAAGGAACACCCTTAGTTGAGGGTATTCATAATGCGCTAGAGTGTGAGGGAGTCTACCTTACGCTTTACATTTTTAGTCATTTAGCAGACGCTCTTATCCAGAGCCACTTACAGTTAGTGAGTGCATACATTGTTCATACCTTCTAATGGGGGAGTCTACCGTCTAATTAAACGATGAGGCTAGTCTCCTTAAGTGGGTGGAGTACTTGGCCAAATTAAAGACAGGACGACAGACAGGACCGAAGCCAATAAACTATCTACCAAATGTCTCATTTTGTTCCCCTGTGAACGCCTGTGAACGTCTGTGTAGTGTAGCTGATGGAGGATAATCGAATAAGCTAGTTAGGGGTAGAATTGGAAGGATGTTGTTTTAGCACATATTTATTACCCTTCCATTTATCCCCTGCATCCTTCTCTCTCTCTCTCTATGTCTCTCTCTCTCTCTCTCTCTCTCTCTGTCTCTCTCTCTCTCCCTCTCCCTCTCTCTCTCTCTCCCTCTCTCTCTCTCTCTCTCTCTCTCTCTCTCTCTCTCTCCCTCTCTCCCTCTCCCCTCTCTCTCTCTCTCTCTCTCTCTCTCTCTCTCTCTCTCTCTCTCTATCTCTCTCCCTCTCTTTCTCTCTCTTCCTCTCTCTCTCTCTCTCTCTCTCTCCGTCCCTCCCTCTCTCTCTCTCTCTCTCTCTCTCTCTCTCTCTCTCTCTCTCTCTCACTCTCCATCTCTCTCTCTCCATCTGTCTTTCTTCATATATATCTCTCTCTCCCTCTCTCTCTCCATCTCTCTCTCTCTCACTCTCTCTCTCTCTCTCTCTCTCTCTCTCTCTCTCTCTCTCCGCTCTCTCTCTCACTCTCCATCTCTCTCTCTCCATCTGTCTTTCTTCATATATATCTCTCTCTCTCTCTCTCTCTCTCTCTCTCTCTCTCTCTCTCTCTCTCTCTCTCTCTCTCTCCGTCTCTCTCTCAAGTCTCTCTCTCTCTCTCTCTCTCTCTCTCTCTCTCTCTCTCTCTCTCTCTCCGTCTCTCTCTCTCTCTCTCTCTCTCACTCTCTCTCTCTCTCTCTCTCTCTCTCTCTCTCTCTCTCCGTCTCTCTCTCTCTCTCTCTCGCTCTCTCTCTCCGTCTCTCTCTCTCTCTCTCTCCGTCTCTCTCTCCATCCCTCTAACTGTGAGTGCTCTATTCATCATTGTCTCCCTGCCTCTGAACAACCAGACCCTTCACTTGTTTGATTAAATGTGACCAGTAGCCAGAAGCATGAATTAATTGACTCTGCGCATAAATAAAACATGCACTCCAAACACGTAAACAAATTAGCGTTTTGAGAGGTCCACATTAGTGGGCATATTGTCTTTGTTTTTACAAGCTAGGACAACATGGCAATCTCCATGAAACCTTTGCATAAAAGTGTCTAATAAATGCAACATATATGTTTACAGTATATATATTGTGATGTCACGAGAGGCTACACAGCTTTCAGCGGGATTGCTCAAGTAGTGCAAGGAGACCAGGTTCAACCAAAACAAGGATTTTATTAAAGGTCTTGGGAAACTAACGAAATTATAACACAATTCTGTTCTCTGGTGGCTCTTAAGGGTTAACAGTTCAGGGATGTCTCTTCCACATCCAAAATCATAACTCTCCCTCGCTCAAATAACTTTTCCCCAGCCTTAGTGTATTCCACGTTGCAGCTAGTGGCCAACCCAGCAAAAAACGTCCTTCCAAATGTCCACACGTATTTCCACAGGTGCATATATCCAAAGGTGAGTATTTCCCAAAGGTAAGTATCTCCAAATCCTTATATTCCTCATGGAAGTGGACGTGCAGCACTCTTGTCCTCCAGAGAGCCCAGGTTGGAGACTGTGTCTCTTCACTTCCCAAACCTTCAGCTCATCAGCTCCTCATTTGTTCCAGCTGCGTGGGAAGATTGGCCATAGAGGGGTGGAGTTCCCGACCATACCAGCAGATGGAGCCATAGCTGTCTGGGTTTGCAGCCACCTCAGGGGGATGTAACGTCCCTCCAGGACACAGCCTCTCGTGACATCACACATCCCCCCTCCTCGGGACCGACGTCCTCGTCGGGTAAAGGCAGCGAAGAAGGCATCACGCCGGGAGAGGGCGTCCGCATCGCCGTGGTGCTTGCCAGACTGCTCTCTCTTCAACTCCTCCAACTCTAGGACCAGGGACTCCGCCTCCTGTTGTCTCTCCTTGAGTTTCTTACTGAACGCATCAGCCTTGGTTTTAAGCAGAGTTTAGCTTCTGTTGAGCAGCTTTCAGTTCCTTCTCTCTCTCTGCCTCAGCATTCTTCATCTTGTTCTCCAACACCTTGTACTTCTCCTCTGCCTTCTTCTGGACCTCCTTACTACTGCGCAGGGTCTCCTCACACTCCTCGATGGTCCTGCGCAGCCTCTCCAGCTCCTCCTGTTGCTTATGGAAGGAGCTCTGTTGGAGTTTAGCCTGGAGGATATCTAACTCTTCTGTCTTCATGTCTAACTGTTGCTTTAACAAACGATACCTCTCAGCGGTCCCCTTCCAGACCAGACAGTTCTTTGTCCAGATTCTGTAGCTCCGTCTCTGTGTCGGTCTGGGCCCCTGCCATCCCTATCAGAGCCCGGGCGGGAGTGAGTAATTCGGAGGATTGCACCCGAGCCTTCCCAGGATGAGTCTTGCCTCTCCGTTTCCGAGGTACTCGGGTTATCCTCTCCTGAGACTCTCTCCAGAGTGGGTAAAAGGCTGGGCAGTCTCGTCCAATTAGGACAGGGACGGGGAGGGAATCAACCACCCCCGCCGTCGTGTGTATGGTTCCCCGTGTGCTGGTCATTGTAAGTTCAGTAATGGGGTATTCTCTGGTGTCCCCATGGACACAGGAAACTGGGAGGACTTTCCCCGGGGTCAGACACGTTGGGCCCACCAAACCCCTTACGCACCAGGGTGGCCCGGCTACCAGAATCCAGTAAGGCCTCCACATCATGGTGATTCACAGTTACCGGGCAGGTGGGGGGGTCGATCTGGGCCGCCATCTACGACTCCCAAGAGCGAGGCAACACGGTGTGTGGGTGCTGAGCTGGAGGACTCCGCAGTGGGCATAGGTTCATCGGCTGGTTTCCCACACTGCCAGGAGATATGTCCCATCTCCCCACACCGGTAACACTGTCGAGTTTCCCCCTCCTGGTGTACTCTTCTTGGACCCGCCTGGTTTCTGGCTCCCCCTGGAGCCGGGATAAGTCCTGACGTGGCTGGGTTCGAGACCTTGGGGGTCCTTTGGACGGGTTCTTCCCATTTGTGGTGGGGCCGCACTCCTGGGGTCTTTTCGGGAAGCATTCAGCATCTCCGCTGTGGCCTGGTACTTTTCCACAGCTTCCACGGTCAGATCAGCCGTGGTCAAGGCCTGTTGACTGATGAACCGTTTTGCCTCATAAGGCAGGGCGCGTAGGTAACGATCCACCACAACGGCCTCCACCACCGCCGCTGCTGTATTCCTCTGCGGATCCAGCCATTTCCTTGCGATTCGGACAAGTTCATGCATCTGCGCCCGAGGAGGTTGGTCTGGTTGGAAGGTCCAGCTGTAGCGCTGGGCCATACCAAACTTTGTGAGTCCATATCTGCTGAGGATCTCAGACTTCAGGGCATCATAGTCAGTAACCTGGTCAGGGCCCAGGTCCCGGACAGCATTCAGCGATTCCCCGGTTAGAAAGGGGGCTAACAGACCAACCCACTGTTGCTTGGGCCAGGCTTCCCTAGTGGCCGTGGCCTCAAATGCATGCAGGTATGCCTCAATGTCATCGGTAGCTCCCATCTTAGATATAAAGTCACTTGCCTTTATTGGGCGGGTATTTTGGACCACCCTCTGTCTCTGCAACTGCAATTCCTCTGCCTTCAGAAGGTTGGCTTTCTTTTGCTCCTCCAAGAGAGCCACGTTTGCTTGCATCTGGGCTTGCTGGCCAGCAACAAGGGCTTTCAATATGTCCTCCATTTCAGTCGGCGGGGAGCCTACGGCCAACTTGGAAAACTGGGTGATCAAACCTTCGGGTATCCTCCTCTGACATGCACTATTAACGCTGAGCGTGCCCGTATTCTCCACCATCTGTGATGTCACGAGAGGCTACACAGCTTTCAGCGGGATTGCTCAAGTAGTGCAAGGAGACCAGGTTCAACCAAAACAAGGATTTTATTAAAGGTCTTGGGAAACTAACGAAATTATAACACAATTCTGTTCTCTGGTGGCTCTTAAGGGTTAACAGTTCAGGGATGTCTCTTCCACATCCAAAATCATAACTCTCCCTCGCTCAAATAACTTTTCCCCAGCCTTACTGTATTCCACGTTGCAGCTAGTGGCCAACCCAGCAAAACGTCCTTCCAAATGTCCCACACGTATTTCCACAGGTGCATATATCCAAAGGTGAGTATTTCCCAAAGGTAAGTATCTCCAAATCCTTATATTCCTCATGGAAGTGGACGTGCAGCACTCTTGTCCTCCAGAGAGCCCAGGTTGGAGACTGTGTCTCTTCACTTCCCAAACCTTCAGCTCATCAGCTCCTCATTTGTTCCAGCTGCGTGGGAAGATTGGCCATAGAGGGGTGGAGTTCCCGACCATACCAGCAGATGGAGCCATAGCTGTCTGGGTTTGCAGCCACCTCAGGGGGATGTAACGTCCCTCCAGGACACAGCCTCTCGTGACATCACATATATATATATATATATATATATATATATATATATATATATATATATATTATATGGCCAAAAGTATGTTGACAGCCTTCAAATTAATGGTTTCGCTACCTGCCCGAATGCATAGTGCCAACTGTCAAGATTGGTGGAGGAGGAATAGGGCTGTTTTAGTTCCAGTGACGGGAAATCTTAAAGCTACAGCATACAATGACATTCTAGACGATTCTGTGCTTCCAACTTTGTGGCAACAGTTTGGGGAAGGCCCTTTCCTGTTTCAGAAAGACAATCCCCCCGTGCAAAAAGTGAGGTCCATAGATAAATGGTTTGTCGATATCGGTGTGGAAGAACTTGACTGGACTGCACAGTGCCCTGACCTCAATCCAATCAAACACCTTTGGTATGAATTGGAATGCCGACTGCGAGGCAGGCCTAATCGCCCAACATCACTAATGCTGTTGTGGCTGAATGGAAGCAAGTCCCCACAGCAATGTTCCAACATCTAGTGGAAAGCCTTCCCAGAAGAGTGAAGGCTGTTTTAGCAACAAAGGGGGGACCAACTTATAGTGTATATGTATCAGGCCTTTATGGTAGTGTGACCAGACGGAAGCCACTCCTCAGTAAAAGGCACATGACAGCCCACTTGGAGTTTGCCAAAAGGCACCTAAAGGACTCTCAGACCATGAGAAACAAGATTATCTGGTCTGATGAAACCAAGATTGAACTCTTTGTCCTGAATGCCAAGTGTCACATCTGGAGGAAACCTGGCACCATCCCTACGGTGAAGCATGGTGGTGGCAGCATCATGCTGTGGGATGTTTGTCAGCGGCAGGGACTGGGAGACTAGTCAGGATCGAGGGTAAGATGAACGGAGCAAAGTACAGAGAGATCCTTGATGAAAACCTGCTCCAGAGCGCTCAGGATCTCAGACTGGGGTGAAGGTTCACCTTCCAAAAGGACAAAGACCCTAAGCACACAGCCAAGACAACACAGGAGTGGCTTCGGGACAAGTCTCTGAATGTCCTTGAGTGGCCCAGCCAGAGCCCGGATTTGAACCCGATCAAACATCTCTGGAGAGACCTGAGAATAGCTGTGCAGCGACGCTCCCCGTCCAACCTGACAGAGCTTGAGAGGATCTGCAGAGAAGAACGTGAGAAACTCCACAAATACAGGTGTGCCAAGCTTGTAGGGTCATACCCAAGAAGAATCGAGGCTGTAATCACTGCCAAAGGTGCTTCAACAAAGTACTGAGTAAAGGGTCTGAATACTTATGTAAGTGTGATATTTCAGTTTTTTATTTATTTTTTATTGCATTTTATTGCATGACATAAGTATTTGATCACCTACCAACCAGTAAGAATTCCGGCTCTCACAGACCTGTTAGTTTTTCTTTAAGAAGCCCTCCTGTTCTCCACTCATTACCTGTATTAACTGCACCTGTTTGAACTCGTTACCTGTATAAAAGACACCTGTCCACACACTCAATCAAACAGACTCCAACCTCTCCACAATGGCCAAGACCAGAGAGCTGTGTAAGGACATCAGGGATAAAATTGTAGACCTACACAAGGCTGGGATGGGCTACAGGACAATAGGCAAGCAGCTTGGTGAGAAGGCGACAACTGTTGGAGCAATTATTAGAAAATGGAAGAAGTTCAAGATGACGGTCAATCACCCTCGGTCTGGGGCTCCATGCAAGATCTCACCTCGTGGGGCATCAATGATCATGAGGAAGGTGAGGGATCAGCCCAGAACTACATGGCAGGACCTGGTCAATGACCTGAAGAGAGCTGGGACCACAGTCTCAAAGAAAACCATTAGTAACACACTACGCCGTCATGGATTAAAATCCTGCAGCGCACGCAAGGTCCCCCTGCTCAAGCCAGCGCATGTCCAGGCCCATCTGAAGTTTGCCAATGACCATCTGGATGATCCAGAGGAGGAATGGGAGAAGGTCATGTGGTCTGATGAGACAAAAATTGAGCTTTTTGGTCTAAACTCCACTCGCCGTGTTTGGAGGAAGAAGAAGGATGAGTACAACCCCAAGAACACCATCCCAACCGTGAAGCATGGAGGTGGAAACGTCATTCTTTGGGAATGCTTTTCTGTAAAGGGGACAGGACGACTGCACCGTATTGAGGGGAGGATGGATGGGGCCATGTGTCGCGAGATCTTGGCCAACAACCTCCTTCCCTCAGTAAGAGCATTGAAGATGGGTCGTGGCTGGGTCTTCCAGCATGACAATGACCCGAAACACACAGCCAGGGCAACTAAGGAGTGGCTCTTTAAGAAGCATCTCAAGGTCCTGGAGTGGCCTAGCCAGTCTCCAGACCTGAACCCAATAGAAAATATTTGGAGGGAGCTGAAAGTCTGTATTGCCCAGTGACAGCCCTGAAACCTGAAGGATCTGGAGAAGGTCTGTATGGAGGAGTGGGCCAAAATCCCTGCTGCAGTGTGTGCAAACCTGGTCAAGACCTACAGGAAACGTATGATCTCTGTAATTGCAAACAAAGGTTTCTGTACCAAATATTAAGTTCTGCTGTTCTGATGTTTCAAATACTTATGTCATGCAATAAAATGCAAATTAATTACTTAAAAATCATACAATGTGATTTTCTGGATTTTTTTTTTAGATTCCGTCTCTCACAGTTGAAGTGTACCTATGATAAAAATTACAGACCTCTACATGCTTTGTAAGTAGGAAAACCTGCAAAATCGGCAGTGTATCAAATACTTGTTCTCCCCACTGTATGTGCCATTCAGAGGGTGAATGAGCAAGACAAAATATTGATGTGCCTTACAGGGTATGGTAGTAGGTGCCAGGCACACCGGTTTGAGTGTGTCAAGAACTGCAACGCTGCTGGGTTTTTCACGCTCAACAGTTTCCCATGAGTATCAATAATGGTCCACTACATAAAGGACATCCAGCCAACTTGACATGCCTGTTGACCTCACAAATCAGGTCATACATACAGTATACAGAGTGGGTCACACAGAGAGCAACATGTTTCTCCCAACTGAGTCCATCCTGTAGCAGAACTCTGTTTTCAGTCACACGCATGTGGTTTACACACACATACACACCTACACACACCTACACACCTACACACACCTACACACCTACACACCTACACACACCTACACACACCTACACACACCTACACACACCTACACACACCTACACACCTACACACACACCTACACACACCTACACACCTACACACCTACACACATACACACACCTACACACCTACACACCTACACACCTACACACACCTACACACCTACACACACCTACACACCTACACACACCTACACACACCTACACACACCTATACACCTACACACCTACACACACTCCCACACCTACACACATACACACCTATCCCAGAGTACACTATAGCCTCCTGCCACAGTGCATTACCCCAGTTCACTCTGTGGTCTCAGGATGCCTCTCTCTCAGACTCTGTGGTCCCAGGATGCCTCTCTCTCAGACTCTGTGGTCCCAGGATGCCTCTCTCTCTCAGACTCCGTGGTCCCAGGATGCCTCTCTTTTAGACTCTGTGGTACCAGGTTGCCTCTCTCTCAGACTGTGGTCCCAGGATGCCTCTCTCTCAGACTCTTTGGTCCCAGGATGCCTCTCTCTCAGACTCTGTGGTCCCAGGATGCCTCTCTTTTAGACTCTGTGGTACCAGGTTGCCTCTCTCTCAGACTGTGGTCCCAGGATGCCTCTCTCTCAGACTCTTTGGTCCCAGGATGCCTCTCTCTCAGACTCTGTGGTCCCAGGATCACTCTCTCTCAGACTTTGTGGTCCCAGGATGCCTCTCTCTCAGACTGTGGTCCCAGGATGCCTTTCTCTCAGACTCTGTGGTCCCAGGATGCATCTCTCTCTCTCAGACTCTGTGGTCCCAGGATGCCTCTCTCTCAGGCTATGTGGTCCCAGGATGCCTCTCTAGGACTCTGTGGTCCCAGGATGCCTCTCTTTTAGACTCTGTGGTACCAGGTTGCCTCTCTCTCAGACTGTGGTCCCAGGATGCCTCTCTCTCAGACTCGTTGGTCCCAGGATGCCTCTCTCTCAGACTCTGTGGTACCAGGTTGCCTCTCTCTCAGACTCTGTGGTCTCAGGATGCCTCTCTCTCAGACTGTGGTCCCAGGATGCCTCTCTCTCAGACTGTGGTCCCAGGATGCCTCTCTCTCAGACTGTGGTCCCAGGATGCCTTTCTCTCAGACTCTGTGGTCCCAGGATGCCTCTCTCTCTCAGACTCTGTGGTCCCAGGATGCCTCTCTCTCAGACTATGTGGTCCCAGGATGCCTCTCTAGGACTCTGTGGTCCCAGGATGCCTCTCTTTTAGACTCTGTGGTACCAGGTTGCCTCTCTCTCAGACTGTGGTCCCAGGATGCCTCTCTCTCAGACTCGTTGGTCCCAGGATGCCTCTCTCTCAGACTCTGTGGTACCAGGTTGCCTCTCTCTCAGACTCTGTGGTCTCAGGATGCCTCTCTCTCAGACTGTGGTCCCAGGATGCCTCTCTCTCAGACTGTGGTCCCAGGATGCCTCTCTCTCAGACTGTGGTCCCAGGATGCCTCTCTCTCAGACTGTGGTCCCAGGATAATAATAATATAATGATATGCCATTTAGCAGACGCTTTTATCCAAAGCGACTTACAGTCATGTGTGCATACATTTTTATGTATGGGTGGTCCCGGGGATCTAACCCACTACCCTGGCATTGCAAGCGTCATGCTCTACCAATTGAGCTACAGAGGATGCCTCTCTCTCAGACTTTGTGGTCCCAGAATGCCTTTCTCTCAGACTGTGGTCCCAGGTTGCCTCTCTCTCAGACTTTGTGATCCCAGGATTCCTCTCTCTCAGACTTTGGTCCCAGGATGCCTTTCTCCAAGACTTTGTGGTCCCAGGATGCCTCTCTCTCAGACTTTGTTGTCCCAGGATGCCTCTCTCTCAGACTGTGGTCCCAGGATGCCTCTCTCTCAGACTTTGTTATCCCAGGATGCCTCTCTCTCAGACTGTGGTCCCAGGATGCCTCTCTCTCAGACTGTGGTCCCAGGATGCCTCTCTCTCAGACTGTGGTCCCAGGATGCCTCTCGCTCAGACTGTGGTCCCAGGATGTCTCTCTCTCAGACTTTGTGGTCCCAGGATGCTTCTCTCTCAGACTGTGGTCCCAGGTTGCCTCTCTCTCAGACTGTGGTCCCAGGATGCCTCTCTCTCAGACTGTGGTCCCAGGATGTCTCTCTCTCAGACTGTGGTCCCAGGATAATAATAATATAATGATATGCCATTTAGCAGACGCTTTTATCCAAAGCGACT
>NC_059197.1:51167273-51184773 GCF_020615455.1 Coregonus clupeaformis | reverse complement strand
GTCAGTCAATACGGACGATTTCTAGAACTTAAAACTGAAAGTTTCTTCAAGTGCAGTCGCAAAAACCATCAAGCGCTATGATGAAACTGGCTCTCATGGGGACCACCACAGGAATGGAAGACCCAGAGTTACCTCTGCTGCAGAAGATAAGTTCATTAGAGTTACCAGCCTCAGAAAATGCATCCCAAATAAATGCTGCACAGAGTTCAAGTAACAGACACATCTCAACATCAACTGTTCAGAGGAGACTGTGTGAATCAGGCCTTCATGGTCGAATTGCTGCAAATAAACTACTAATGGACACAAATAGGAAGAAGAGACTTGCTTGGGCCAAGAAACACGAGCAATGGACATTAGATTGGTGGAAATCTGTCCTTTGGTCTGGAGTCCAAATTGGAGATTTTTGGTCTTTGTGAGACGCGGTGTGGGTGAACGGATGATCTCCGCATGTGTATTTCCCACCGTAAAGCATGGAGGAGGAGGTGTTATGGTGTGGGGGTGCTTTGCTGGTGACACTGTCTGTGATTTTTTTTTGAATTCAAGATACACTTAACCACCATGGCTACCACAGCATTCTGCAGCAATACACCATCCCATCTGGTTTGGGCTTAGTGGGACTATCATTTGTTTTTCAACAGGACAATGACCCAACACACCTCCAGGCTGTGTAAGGGCTATTTTACCAAAAAGGAGAGTGATGGAGTGCTGCATCAGATGACCTGGCCTCCACAATCCCCCGACCTCAACCCAATTGAGATGGTTTGGGATGAGTCGGACCGCAGAGTGAAGGAAAAACAGCCAACAAGTGCTCAGCATATGTGGGAACACCTTGAAGACTGTTGGAAAAGCATTCCAGGTGAAGCTGGTTGAGAGAACGCCAAGAGTGTGCAAAGCTGTCATCAAGGCAAAGGGTGACTACTTTGAAGAATCTCAAATCTCAAATATATTTTGATGTGTTTAACACTTTTTTGGGTTACTACATGCTTCCATATGTGTTATTTCATAGTGTTGATGTCTTCACTATTATTCTACAATGTAGAAAATATAGTAAAAATAAAGAAAAAACCCTTGAATGAGTAGGTGTGTCTTTTGACTGGTAGTGTACATTGGGCAGGTTTGAGTGGTAGCAGTCTAGTGACAGTGACTAAGTTTAGGGCAGGTTACTCGGTATTGGCCGGCTAGTGATGGGCAGGTTACTCGGTATTGGCCGGCTAGTGATGGGCAGGTTACTCGGTATTGGCCGGCTAGTGATGGGCAGGTTACTCGGTATTGGCCGGCTAGTGATGGGCAGGTTACTCGGTATTGGCCGGCTAGTGATGGGCAGGTTACTCGGTATTGGCCGGCTAGTGATGGGCAGGCTACTCGGTATTGGCCGGCTAGTGATGGGCAGGTTACTCGGTATTGGCCGGCTAGTGATGGGCAGGTTACTCGGTATTGGCCGGCTAGTGATGGGCAGGCTACTCGGTATTGGCCGGCTAGTGATGGGCAGGTTACTCGGTATTGGCGGCTAGTGATGGGCAGGTTACTTCGGTATTGGCCGGCTAGTGATGGGCAGGTTACTCGGTATTGGCCGGCTAGTGATGGGCAGGTTACTCGGTATTGGCCGGCTAGTGATGGGCAGGTTACTCGGTATTGGCCGGCTAGTGATGGGCAGGTTACTCGGTATTGGCCGGCTAGTGATGGGCAGGTTACTCGGTATTGGCCGGCTAGTGATGGGCAGGCTACTCGGTATTGGCCGGCTAGTGATGGGCAGGTTACTCGGTATTGGCCGGCTAGTGATGGGCAGGTTACTCGGTATTGGCCGGCTAGTGATGGGCAGGTTACTCGGTATTGGCCGGCTAGTGATGGTCAGGTTACTCGGTATTGGCCGGCTAGTGATGGGCAGGTTACTCGGTATTGGCCGGCTAGTGATGGGCAGGTTACTCGGTATTGGCCGGCTAGTGATGGGCAGGCTACTCGGTATTGGCCGGCTAGTGATGGCTATTAAACAGTCTGATGGCCTTGAGATATGAACTTTTTTTCAGTCTCTCGGTCCCAGCTTTGATGCACCTGTACTGACCTCGCCTTCTGGATGGTAGAGGGGTGAACAGGCCGTGGCTCGGGTTGGCTGAGGTCCTTGATGATCTTCTTGGCCTTCCTGTGACATCGGGTGCTGTAGATTCCCTGGAGGGCAGGCAGTGAGCCTTCGTTGATGCGTTGTTCAGACGGTGATACAGGCCGACAGGATCCTTTCAATTGTCCATCTGTAAAAGTTTGTGAGGGTCTTAGGGGCCAATTTGAATTTATTCAGCACACTGAGGTTGAAGAGGCGCTGTTGCGCCTTCTTCACCACACTTTCTGTGTGGGTGGACCATTTCAGATCGTCAGTGATGTGTACGCCGAGGAACTTGAAGCTTTTCACCTTGTCCACAAAAACTGACATGAGCAAAAAAGAGATTCTGACAGCTCCTGGTCCCCTGACGCAGACGCTACACAGACAAAAGTATTTTCTCTATCCCTCGTTCCATCCTTCCCTCCTCTCCTCCCTGGTTCCTGTGTTTGGGTTCAGTGTGAGTGATGGGTAAGACAGGGTCCTCAGACGCCTGTGAGGGTTCAACTGTGGCTGTGTGAGTGTGTGTGTGTGCACGTCAGGTCTCTGTGTGTGTGTGTGTGTTTGTGTGTGTTTGTGTCCATCAGGGCTCTGTGTGTGTGTGTGTCTGCAGCACAGTGCAGTCAGGTAGAGTGAAGTGGACAGCGAGGTTTCTGTCTGTCTGTTTCTCCCCTCTGTCTCCACTCCCTCCATCAGACGACCTTACTGACGGCACATACTTCGTCTGCATCCTAAAGACAGAGTTGGAGGGAGGGAGGGAAATATAGAGAGAAGGGTGGAGATGAAGAGAGAGAGAGAGAGAGAGAGAGAGAGAGAGAGAGAGAGAGAGAGAGAGAGAGAGAGGTCAATTTCAGCATGGTGATATTCTCCCCTTAGGTTCACCTCCCCTCATTTGCATAATTAATTATCCCCAAAACATAACTGGCGTACATCCTTCTGATACATTTTCTACTCCATTTTTGTCATTTGAAAGCTTTAAGGGATGACACTCAACAATTCAAGAGCATTGAAAAATAACACTAAAGAACCCCGAAGCACACTCAAGGTGACAGTCCAGGAAATAGAATAAAAACAAATACAAGCAAACAAACAACAAAACAACAACCAGCCTATCTCTATCTCTGACTAATCAGAATGCTAACACATTACCCAACGCTACACCAAGAGGGAGGACCATAGATGCAACACCAAGAGGGAGGACCATAGATGCAACACCAAGAGGGAGGCCCATAGATGCAACACCAAGAGGGAGGCCCATAGATGCTAGACCAAGAGGGAGGACCATAGATGCAACACCAAGAGGGAGGCCCATAGATGCAACACCAAGAGGGAGGCCCATAGATGCTAGACCAAGAGGGAGGACCATAGATGCAACACCAAGAGGGAGGCCCATAGATGCAACACCAAGAGGGAGGCCCATACATGCAACACCAAGAGGGAGGCCCATAGATGCCAGAACAAGAGGGAGGACCATAGATGCCAGATCAAGAGGGAGGACCATAGATGCAACACCAAGAGGGAGGACCATAGATGCAACACCAAGAGGGAGGCCCATAGATGCAACACCAAGAGGGAGGACCATAGATGCAACACCAAGAGGGAGGCCCATAGATGCTACACCAAGAGGGAGGCCCATAGATGCCACACCAAGAGGGAGGCCCATATATGCTACACCAAGAGGGAGGCCCATAGATGCTACACCAAGAGGGAGGCCCATAGATGCAACACCAAGAGGGAGGACCATAGATGCAACACCAAGAGGGAGGACCATAGATGCAACACCAAGAGGGAGGCCCATAGATGCCAGACCAAGAGGGAGGCCCATAGATGCAACACCAAGAGGGAGGCCCATAGATGCAATTTCTGGGGGGATTGGCCCTAGCCCTCACCCTCCGATCCAACAGGTCCCAGACGAGCTAAATGGGATTGAGATCCGGGCTCTTCGCTGGCCATGGCAGAACACTGACATTCCTGTCTTGCAGGAAATCGCGCACAGAACGAGCAGTATGGCTGGTGGCATTGTCATGGTGGAGGGTCATGTCAGGATGAGCCTGCAGGAAGGGTACCACATGAGGGAGGAGGATGTCTTCCCTGTAACGCACTGCGTTGAGATTTCCTGCAATGACAACAAGCTCAGTCCGATGATGCTGTGACACACCACCCCAGACCATGACGGACCCTCCACCTCCAAATTGATCCCGTTCCAGAGCACAGGCCTGACGCAACTCGTCAGTGAAGAGCACTTTTTGCCAGTCCTGTCTGGTCCAGCGACGGTGGGTTTGTGCCCATAGGCGACGTTGTTGCCGGTGATGTCTGGTGAGGACCTTCCTTACAACAGGCCTACAAGCCCTCAGTCCAGCCTCTCTCAGCCTATTGCGGACATTTTGAACACTGATGGAGGGATTGTGCGTTCCTGGTGTAACTCGGGCAGTTGTTGTTGACATCCTGTACCAGGTGTGATGTTCGGATGTACCGATCCTGTGCAGGTGTTGTTACACGTGGTCTGCCACTGCGAGGACGATCAGCTGTCCGTCCTGTCTCCCTGTAGCGCTGTCTTAGGCGTATCACAGTACGGACATCGCAATGTATTGCCCTGGCCACATCTGCAGTCCTCATGCTTCCTTGCAGCATGCCTAAGGCACGTTCACGCAGATGAGCAGGGAACCTGGGCATCATTCTTTGGGTGTTTTTCAGAGTCAGTAGAAAGGCCTCTTTAGTGTCCTAAGTTTTCATAACTGTGACCTTAATTGCCTACCGTCTGTAAGCTGTTAGTGTCTTAACGACCGTTCCACAGGTGTATGTTCATTAATTGTTTATGGTTCGTTGAACAAGAATGGGAAACAGTGTTTAAACCCTTTACAACGAAGATCTGTGAAGTTATTTGGATTTTTACGAATTGTCTTTTAAAGACAGGGTCCTGAAAAAGGGATGTTTCTTATTTTGCAAGGGATGTTTCTTATTTTGCTGAGTTTACTAGATTTCCTACTAAGTTCAATAAATGTTTTGATATCGTTGAATTCCGTTTTAATATCTGGATTCCGTGAGTCCGTCAGCCATCTCCATATCAGATTGTATATTTTATTTTTCCCTATATTGGGAAACAGCTGATTTTATAAGGCCCTATATTGGGAAACAGCTGATTTTATAAGGCCCTATATTGGGAAACAGCTGATTTTATAGGGCCCTATATTGGGAAACAGCTGATTTTATAAGGCCCTATTTTGGGAAACAGCTGATTTTATAAGGCCCTATTTTGGGAAACAGCTGATTTTATAAGGCCCTATATTGGGAAACAGCTGATTTTATAGGGCCCTATATTGGGAAACAGCTGATTTTATAAGGCCCTATACTGGGAAACAGCTGATTTTATAGGGCCCTATATTGGGAAACAGCTGATTTTATAAGGCCCTATTTTGGGAAACAGCTGATTTTATAAGGCCCTATTTTGGGAAACAGCTGATTTTATAAGGCCCTATATTGGGAAACAGCTGATTTTATAGGGCCCTATATTGGGAAACAGCTGATTTTATAAGGCCCTATATTGGGAAACAGCTGATTTTATAAGGCCCTATATTGGGAAACAGCTGATTTTATAAGGCCCTATATTGGGAAACAGCTGATTTTATAGGGCCCTATATTGGGAAACAGCTGATTTTATAAGGCCCTATATTGGGAAACAGCTGATTTTATAAGGCCCTATATTGGGAAACAGCTGATTTTATAAGGCCCTATATTGGGAAACAGCTGATTCTATAGGTCCCTATATTGGGAAACAGCTGATTTTATAGGGCCCTATATTGGGAAACAGCTGATTTTATAAGGCCCTATATTGGGAAACAGCTGTATCACTTCCCAGCCAACATTCTAAAAATACTTACACTAAAACATGATATCTCTCTCCTCTCTCTCTCTCTCACCTCCCCACCTCTCTCTCCTCTCTCCTCTCTCTCACCTCCCCACCTCTCTCTCCTCTCTCTCCCCACCCCTCTCTCCTCTCTCTCCCTCCCCACCTCTCTCTCCTCTCTCTTCCCCCACATCTCTCTCCTCTCTCTCTCTCACCTCCCCACCTCTCTCTCCTCTCTCTCCCTCCCCACCTCTCTCTCCTCTCTCTCTCTCTCACCTCCCCACCTCTCTCGCTCCTCTCTCTCTCACCTCCCCACCTCTCTCTCCTCTCTCTTTCTCTCTCTCTCTCACCTCCCCACCTCTCTCTCCTCTCGCTTCCCCCACTTCTCTCTCTCTCCCTCCCCACCCCTCTCTCCTCTCTCTCTCACCTCCCCACCTCACTTTCCTATCTCTCTCACCTCCCCACAACTCTCTCTCTCTCTCCCTCCCCACCTCTCTTCTCTCTCTCTCTCACCTCACCTCACCACCACTCTCTCCTCTCTCTCTCTCCCACCCCACCTCTCTCTCCTCTCTCTCTACCTCCCCACAACTCTCTCCTCTCTCTCCATCCCCACCTCTCTCTCTCCCCTCTCTCTCGCTCACTTCCCCACCACTCTCTCTCTCTCTCCCCACCACTCTCTCTCCTCTCTCTCTCCCACCCCACCTCTCTCTCCTCTCTCTCTCACCTCCCCACAACTCTCTCCTCTCTCTCCATCCCCACCTCTCTCTCTCCCCTCTCTCTCGCTCACTTCCCCACCACTCTCTCCTCTCTCTCCCCACCACTCTCTCTCTCCTCTCTCTCCCTCCCCCACCTCTCTCTCTCCTCTCTCTCTCTCACCTCCCCACCTCTCTCTCCTCTCTCTCCCTCCCCACCTCTCTCTCGTCTCTCTCTCCCTCCCACCTCTCTCTCCTCTCTCTCACCTCCCCACCTCTCTCTCCTCTCTCTCCCTCCCCACCTCTCTCTCCTCTCTCTCACCTCCCCACCTCTCGCTCCTCTCTCTCCCTCCCCACCTCTCTCTCCTCTCTCTTCCTCCCCACCACTCAATTCTCTCTCTCCCTCCCCAACTATCCTCAGAGTGACCCCAAAGCCACCCGTTAGCAACTAAATAAATAACTCAATGTTAGTAATTCGACTAAACAATCTTAACTGTTGGTCTGACATCAACAATGTCTGTGAGTCGTCTGTGAGTCATCTAGTGCTCTTCTATTGTAGAAGACGGTCATAAATAAAGACCATGGATGTGTCCCAAGTGATATCCAATTCCCTTATGTAGTGCACTACAGAGCGCCTATGAGCCCTGATCAAATGTAGTGCACTACAAAGGGGAATGGGGTGCCATTTGGGATGCAGACCAAGGGTTGTAGCTGCAGATTAGAGATTGGCTACAGAAGGGTAATAGTCTCTCACAGGGTCAACCACAGGACGAAGACATGGGACGCTGCCGTCTAAATCACATTTAACTGGCTCTGAATAGTTTTCTATCTCTCTCTCTCTCTCTCTCTCTCTCTCTCTCTCTCTCTCTCTCTCTCTCTCTCTCTCTCTCTCTCTCTCTCTCTCTCTCTCTCTCTCTCTCTCTCTCTCTCTCTCTCTCTCTCTCTCTCTCTCTCTCTCTCAATTCAATTCAATTCAATTCAAAATAAATAAGCATAAATATGGGTTGTATTTACAATGGTGTTTGTTCTTCACTGGTTGCCCTTTGAATTGTGGCAACAGGTCACACATCTTGCTGCTGTGATGGCACACTGTGGTTTTTCACCCAGTAGATAAGGGAGTTTATCAAAATTGGGTTTGTTTTCAAATTCTTTGTGGATCGCTGTAATCTGAGGGAAATATGTGTCTCTAATATGGTCATACGGTTGGCAGGAGGTTAGGAAGTGCAGCTCAGTTTCCACCTTATTTTTTTAGCAGTGTGCACATAGCCTGTCTTCTCTTGAGAGCCAGGTCTGCCTACGGCGTTCTTTCTCAATAGCAAGGCTATGCTCACTGAGTCTGTACATAGTCAAAGCTTTCCTTAAGTTTGGGTCAGTCACAGTGGTCAGGTATTCTGCCACTGTGTACTCTCTGTTTAGGGCCAAGTAGCATTCTAGTTTGCTCAGTTTTCTTGTTAATTCTTTCCAAGTAATTATATCTTTTTGTTTTCTCATGATTTGGTTGGGTCTAATTGTGTTGCTGTCTTGGGGCTCTGTGGGGTCTGTTTGTGTTTGTGAACAGAGGTCGAGGACCAGCTGGCTTAGGGGACTCTTCTCCAGGTTCATTTCTCTGTAGGCGATGGCTTTGGGGTTTTACGTTGTACACTGAGGATATTTTTATTTTTGCAGAATTCCATAACTGATTCAAGTACTCTCAATGTCTCTGCTCTATCTCCCTCTCTCTGCTCTCTCTCTCTCTCTGCTCTCTGTCTCTGCTCTCTCTCTCTCTCTGCTCTCTGTCTCTGTCTCTGCTCTCTCTCTCTCTCTCTCTCTCTAATCTCTCTCTCTGCTCTCCCTCTCGCTCTCTCTCTGCTCCCTCGCTCTCTGCTCTCTCTCTCTTCTCTCTCTCTCTCTCTCTTCTCTCTCTCTCTCTCTCTATCTCTGTTCTCTTTCTCTTCTCTCCTTTTCTCTCAGTCTCTGCTCTATCTCTCTCTATCTCTCTCTCTCTCTCTCTCTCTGCTCTCTCTTTCTCTGCTCTCCCTCTCTCTCTCTGCTCTCTCGCTCTCTGCTCTCGAATCATTGATTAGTTTAGTTGTTTTAAGGTTATCTTGTCTAACCATCACTAAGCCCGTATAGGGGTGGTGGGATCGTTGATGTTGTTTGGAGTTTAAAAAACTTAGTCGGAGTAAAGTTTCCTGCTGAGGCCGGGTGTTCAGTGGAAGAATATAGCTTAGCAGTGGGTGCTATCATTGGGTATGATAGCATCAAATCAGCCTCAATGATGAATAGCGCTGTAGTGATATTCTTAGATTCCATTGAAAAGGTGAATACGATAGTTGAGAGTGGTGTTGTGTTGCGGGAGACACAGACATCTGTATTTCCTCTTATGAATCCGGCGAAGAAAGTTATACTTTCTAACGCGCCACCATTTGTTAGAGATGATGTGTTGGAGTGAGAGTTATCTCGTCATGGTCAAATTGTATCTACAATAAAGAAGGTTATTTTTTGGATGCCAATCTCCTTTGCTGAAACATGTCATGTCTCATGGGAGATAAGTGCATATGATTTTAAAGAAGGACACTGGTGAACTGAATTTAGCATTCCATTTTAAGATTGATGGATTTGATTATGTCTTCTACGCTTCTACTGAATCAATTAAATGCTTTGGCTGTGGAAGAGAGGGGCATTTGGAATGTAATTGTCCCGAGAACGAGCGGGCAGAGCCTGGTAGCATCTCTAGTGCTGGTGCAGCTAATGCACCACCGTTAAGGGATGAACATGCTAAGGGTGCAGGGGAAGGGAGAAGGTGGGCAGATGTCATTGGAAAAGTAGGAAAGGAAAGCAGTGTGGATACGGGGGCAATTGTGGTAGATCAGAACAAAGAGGGAGGGGAAACAGTCGGTGAGATTGCGACTGGGGTGGAAGGGAGGTATGGGATTGAGAAGGTACGTCCAATTCTGAAGTTGACAAACGGGAAGAAATACATGCAGGATTATAATGTAACATATTTTTTTTCCTGATGTCAAAAATAACAGGGGGAAGTTTGACAAGCCCTGAAATTGCTAGACTCAAGAAAAGTGGTCACGAGAGTGATAAGTGATGTAAATTCTATAGAAAATGAAAGAGTTCAGTCACAGCCTTAACTCTGTAAAGAGATGTGGATTCTGTCTCTTCCTCTGTATTTTTTTTTCATCCATGAGCAGTTTTAAGATTTCTTCTTTAAACGTAAATGGGGCGAGAGACGTTAAAAAAAGAGCCGTAGTGTATGAGTTAATTAGGGGAAAGGGAAGTGAGACATTTTCTACAAGGAACGCATAGTAATATGGAAAATTAAGTTATGTGGCAACAGGAGTGGGGGGGGGGCAGTGGTGTGTAGTCATAAAGTGGGGGTGTGGCCATCTTGTTCTCAAAAGGGTTTTTGCCTTTGTCATATGAGGTTGAAGAGGTAGTTGAGGGGAGGTTATTAAAAGTTAGAGCGAGGTATGAAAACATCACTATGTGTCTGATAAATGTATATGCCCCAGTGGTGGCAGTTGAAAGGGTATGTTTTTTAGAGACATTATCAAATACCATTGAGAAACGTAATAATGAAGATTATTTATTTATTGCTGGGGATTTTAACTGCACAGTCAGTGATTTAGATAGAAATCACAAAGAACCTCATATAGTCTCAAGGACTTTTTTTTAAACGGCTCATTGTAACACATTAACTGTGTGATATTTGGCGGAGTCAACATGGAGGCACGAGACAGTACACCTGGGCGAATGTGTGAGAGATCACCATCTCTATGGCCAAGTTTGATAGGTTTTACTGTTTTGAGCATCAATCTCAGGTCTGTAAATCAAGTGTGATAACTCCAGTGGGATTTTCTGATCATTGTTTAATAACAGAGGTGGTGTTCATTAACGATGTAAAACCCAAAAGTGCATACCGGCATTTTAATATAACTTTATTGAGTGATGCTCACTTCAGGAAATGTTTTAGTTTTTTCTGGGAGAGGTGGAGGTCTCAACTGTGGTGGGATATAGGGAAAATCCAGATTCAACAATTATGTAATCAATACACGAGGAATGTCACCAAGGATATCATCAGATTAATGAAAGCCCTAGAGACTGAAATAGTGGAACTCCAGACGTTGGTTGAGACCACATGAGATTGAGGCCATACTCAGGCCCTCAAGAGGAAAAAAGCTGCTTTGGCAGACCTGCTGGGTATCAGAGCACAGGGGGCATTGGTGAGAAGCAAGTTTCAGGGAATCTCTGAAATGGATGCCTCATCCAAATGTTTCTTTCGTTTAGAGAAAAATAATGGACAAAGAATAATTATTAATTGTCTCAAATCAGCTGTTGGACAAGAGCTCACTAGCCCTAGTGAAATTAGAACGAGGGCAGTAGAGTTCTATGCTGAGCTCTACAAGTGTGAGTACAAAGAGGATAAAACAGTGCCACAGCAGTTCCTTGATGGGCTCCCACAGGTGGCTGCAGAAGCTCAGGTTGAGCTAGAGCAACCATTGTCTTTGCAGGAGCTATACACTGCATTAAAAGGCATGGAAAATGGAAGAGCACCAGGCATTGATGGGCTTCCTGTTGACTTTTTAAAGTATTTTTGGGCTATGTTGGGAGAGGATTGACTAGCATTAGTTAATGATAGTTTGACCGGAGGGTTACTACCAATAAGCTGCAGAAGGGCTGTCCTCACCCTACTGCCCAAAAAGGGTGACCCTAGGGAGGTGAAGAACTGGAGGCCGGTGGCTTTATTGTGCACTGATTATAAGATCCTGTCAAAGGCTTTGTCCAACAGACTGAGGGAGGTAATGGAGCAAATCATACAGTGGGGAAACAAAGTATTTAGTCAGCCACCAATTGTGCAAGTTCTCCCACTTAAAAAGATGAGAGGGGCCTGTAATTTTCATCATAGGTACACGTCAACTATGACAGACAAATTGAGAAAAAAAATTCTCTCCAGAAAATCACATTGTAGGATTTTTTATGAATTTATTTGCAAATTATGGTGGAAAATAAGTATTTGGTCACCTACAAACAAGCAAGATTTCTGGCTCTCACAGACCTGTAACTTCTTCTTTAAGAGGCTCCTCTGTCCTCCACTCGTTACCTCTATTAATGGCACCTGTTTGAACTTGTTATCAGTATAAAAGACACCTGTCCACAACCTCAAACGGTCACACTCCAAACTCCACTATGGCCAAGACCAAAGAGCTGTCAAAGGACACCAAAAACAAAATTGTAGACCTGCACCAGGCTGGGAAGACTGAATATGCAATAGGTAAGCAGCTTGGTTTGAAGAAATCAACTGTGGGAGCAATTATTAGGAAATGGAAGACATACAAGACCACTGATAATCACCCTCGATCTGGGGCTCCACGCAAAATCTCACCCCGTGGGGTCAAAATGATCACAAGAACGGTGAGCAAAAATCCCAGAACCACACGGGGGGACCTAGTGAATGACCTGCAGAGAGCTGGGACCAAAGTAACAAAGCCTACCATCAGTAACACACTACGCCGCCAGGGACTCAAATCCTGCAGTGCCAGACGTGTCCCCCTGCTTAAGCCAGTACATGTCCAGGCCCATCTGAAGTTTGCTAGAGTGCATTTGGATGATCCAGAAGAGGATTGAGAGAATGGCATATGGTCAGATGAAACCAAAATAGAACTTTTTGGTAAAAACTCAACTCGTCGTGTTTGGAGGACAAAGAATGCTGAGTTGCATCCAAAGAACACCATACCTACTGTGAAGCATGGGGGTGGAAACATCATGCTTTGGGGCTGTTTTTCTGCAAAGGGAGCAGGACGACTGATCCGTGTAAAGGAAATAATGAATGGGGCCATATATCGTGATATTTTGAGTGAAAACCTCCTTCCATCAGCAAGGGCATTGAAGATGAAACGTGGCTGGGTCTTTCAGCATTACATTTACATTTTTACGTCATTTAGCAGACGCTCTTATCCAGAGCGACTTACAAATAGGTGCATTCACCTTATAGCCAGTGGGATAACCACTTTACCAATTTTTTATTTTATTTTATTAAAATTTTTTTTGGGTGGGGGGAGGGCTGGGTTGGGGTAAGGGGGGGTAGAAGGATTACTTTATCCTATCCCAGGTATTCCTTAAAGAGGTGGGGTTTCAAATGTCTCCGGAAGGTGGTGAGTGACTCCGCTGTCCTGGCGTCGTGAGGGAGCTTGTTCCACCAGTGGGGTGCCAGAGCAGCGAACTGTTTTGACTTGGCTGAGCGGGAACTATGCTTCCGCAGAGGTAGGGGAGCCAGCAGGCCAGGAGGTGGATGAGCGTAATGCCCTCGTTTGGGTGTAGGGACTGATCAGAGCCTGAAGGTACGGAGGTGCCGTTCTCCTCACAGCTCCGTAGGCAAGCACCATGGTCTTGTAGCAGATGCGAGCTTCAACTGGAAGCCAGTGGAGTGTGCGGAGGAGCGGGTGACGTGAGAGAACTTGGGAAGGTTGAACACCAGACGGGCTGCGTCATTCTGGATGAGTTGTAGGGGTTTAATGGCACAGGCAGGGAGCCTCAGCCAACAGCAAGTTGCAGTAATCCAGACGGGAGATGACAAGTGCCTGGATTAGGACCTGTGCCACTTCCTGTGTAAGGCAGGGTCGTACTCTCCGAATGTTGTAGAGCATGAACCTACAGGATCGGGTCACCGCCTTGATGTTAGCGGAGAACGACAGGGTGTTGTCCAGGGGTCACGCCAAGGCTCTTCACACTCTGGGAGGAGGACACAACGGAGTTGTCAACCGTGATGGCGAGATCATGGAACAGGCAGTCCTTCCCCGGGAGGAAGAGCAGCTCCGTCTTGCCAAGGTTCAGCTTGAGGTGGTGATCCGTCATCCATACTGATATGTCTGCCAGACATGCAGAGATGCGATTCGCCACCTGGTTATCAGAAGGGGGGGAAAGGAGAAGATTAGTTGTGTGTCGTCAGCGTAGCAATGATAGGAGAGGCCATGTGAGGATATGACAGAGCCAAGTGACTTGGTGTATAGCGAGAATAGGAGAGGGCCTAGAACTGAGCCCTGGGGGACACCAGTGGTGAGAGCACGTGGTGCGGAGACAGCTTCTCGCCACGCCACTTGGTAGGAGCGACCGGTCAGGTAGGACGCAATCCAAGAGTGAGCCGCGCCGGAGATGCCCAGCTCGGAGAGGGTGGAGAGGAGGATCTGATGGTTCACAGTATCAAAGGCAGCAAAAAGGTCTAGAAGGACAAGAGCAGAGGAGAGAGAGTTAGCTTTAGCAGTGCGGAGAGCCTCCGTGACACAGAGAAGAGCAGTCTCAGTTGAATAACCAGTCTTGAAACCTGACTGGTTTGGATCTAGAAAGTCATTCTGAGAGAGATAGCAAGAGAGTTGGCTAAAGACGGCACGCTCAATAGTTTTGGAGAGAAAAGAAAGAAGGGATACTGGTCTGTAGTTGTTGACATCAGAGGGATCGAGTGTTGGTTTTTTGAGAAGGGGTGCAACTCTCGCTCTCTTGAAGACGGAAGGGACATAGCCAGCGGTCAAGGATGAGTTGATCAGCGAGGTGAGGTAAGGGAGAAGGTCACCGGAGATGGTCTGGAGAAGAGAGGAGGGGATAGGGTCAAGCGGGCAGGTTGTTGGGCGGCCTGTCGTCACAAGTCGCAAGATTTTATCTGGAGAGAGAGGGGAGAAAGAAGTCAAAGCATGACAAAGCATGACAATGATCCCAAACACACCGCCCGGGCAACAAAGGAGTGGCTTCGTAAGAAGCATTTCAAGGTCCTGGAGTGGCCTAGCCAGTCTCCAGATCTCAACCCCATAGAAAATCTTTGGAGGGAGTTGAAAGTCCGTGTTGCCCAGCGACAGCCCCAAAACATCACTGCTCTAGAGGAGATCTGCATGGAGGAATGGGCCAAAATACCAGCAACAGTGTGTGAAAACCTTGTGAAGACTTACAGAAAACGTTTGACCTGTGTCATTGCCAACAAAGGGTATATAACAAAGTATTGATAAACTTTTGTTATTGACCAAACACTTATTTTCCACCATAATTTGCAAATAAATTCATAAAAAATCCTACAATGTGATTTTCTCATCTTTTTAAGTGGGAGAACTTGCACAATTGGTGGCTGACTAAATACTTTTTTTCCCCACTGTACATACGGACCAGTCCTACTGTGTTCCTGGCAGGCAGATAGGGGATAACATTTCTCTGATTTTGGATTTTTTGGACGTCTCTAGGGCTATTGGGTTGGATGCTGGTCTAATGTCAATTGATCAGGAAAAGGCATTTGACCGAGTTGAACATAAATACTTATGCCACACTTTTGAGGCGTTTGGTTTCAGATCTGGTTTTATTGCCATGATAAAGGTAATATATGGTGACATTGAAAGTGTATTGAAAGTTAACGGTGGTTTGAGTGCTCCTTTTAAAGTGTGTAGAGGTATTAGGCAGGGATGTTCTTTGTCGGGAATGTTATATGCCATTGCTATAGAGACACTACTAAATAGCATTAGAAGTCACATTGAAGGGGTGTACCTTTCAGAGGATATTCCTCCTATTCGTCTCTCAGCCTATGCTGATGATGTAGTAATTTCTTTGAAAAATCAAGTGGAGGTGGATAGTTTGAGTCTAATGGTTGATCATTTTAGGGGAATATCCTCTACAAAGGTAAATTTTGAAAAAAAGTTGTGCTTTACAGATTGGAGAATGGTCTGGAGGGATCATGGCTTTGCCAGGGGGGCTGGAATTGTGTAAGGGAGGTTTTAAGTATCTTGGAGTGTACCTAGGAGATGAGGGGACAATGGAAAAAAATAGGATTGGGGTGGTTGAAATGGTGGAAGGGAGGATGAGGAGATGGCGTTGGTTGTTATCTCGTATGTCATATAGGGGGCACACTATTATTGTTAACAATGTGATTGCCTCTGCAATGTGGCATCGGTTGTCAGTTTTAGAGCCACCATCTGGCCTTCTGGCTAAGATACAGGCGATTATTGTAGATTCATTTTGGGATAAATGTCATTGGGTTCCACAAAGTGTTTTGTATTTGTCAAAAGAGGTGGGGGGACAAGGTCTTGTACATCTTGCTAGTAGGCCTGCTGCATTCCACTTTCAGTTTATTCAAAGGTTGCTTTATGGACCGGGAAATGTGGTTTGGAGAGGGGTGAAAGGTCTTGTATTACAGCAAGTTGGGGAATTAGGTTTAAAGAAAGCTTTATTTTTGGTTGATAGTAGCCAGATTTCTAGGGAGGGAGTACCTCCATTTTACAGAGGCCTTCTTAGGGTGTGGAGCATAATGAAGGTGTCCAGACACACCTCAGCAGAGTCAGTGCATTGGCTGTTGGAGGAACCTCTGGTGTACGGGACAAGACTGGATCGTACAACTGCAGCTGTTCCACATTTCTCCAAGATTCTGGTGAAGGGCAAAATCATTACCTTAAAACAGTTAATGGCCATGGCTGGGCCCACCTTAATGGATGGAAGACGGGTGGCTGAACATTTGGGGGTGAGGTCGGAAAGGATTGTCGGACAACTGCTGGGAACCTGCAGGAAGGCTCTGTCAGCAGAAGAGTGGGGTATGCTGAAAAGTCACAAGAAGAAGGTACAAGATTAATGTCATTTACAAAATAGCCTCCAACACCCTACTTAGCAAATTGGATATAGTCTATCACAGTGCCATCCGTTTTGTCACCAAAGCCCCATATACTACCCACCACTGTGACCTGTACGCTCTTGTTGGCTGGTCCTCACTACATATTCGTTGCCAAACCCACTGGCTCCAGGTCATCTATAAATCCCTTCTAGGCAAATCCCCGCCTTATCTTAGCTCACTGGTCACCATAGCAACACCCACCCGTAGTCTGCGCTCCAGCAGGTATATCTCACTGGTCATCCCCAAAGCCAACACCTCCTTTGGATGCCATTCCTTTCAGTTCTCTGCTGCCAATGACTGGAACTAACAGCAAAAATCTCTGAAGCTGGAGACTCTTATCTCCCTCACTAAATTTAAGCATCAGTTGTCAGAGCACCTTACCGATCACTGCACCTGTACACAGCCCATCTGTAATTAGCCCACCCAACTACCTCATCCCCATGTTGTTATTTATTTTTGCTAATTTGCACCCCAGTATCTCTATTTGCACATCATCTCTTGCACATCTACAGTTGAAGTCGGAAGTTTACATACACTTAGCTTGGAGTCATTAAAACTAGTTTTTCAACCACTCCACAAATTTCTTGTTAACAAACTATAGTTTTGGCAAGTCGGTTAGGACATCTACTTTGTGCATGACACAAGTAATTTTTCCAACAATTGTTTACAGACAGATTATTTAACTTATAATTCACTGTATCACAATTCAAGTGGGTCAGAAGTTTACATACACTAAGTTGACTGTGCCTTTAAACAGCTTGGAAAATTCCAGAAAATGATGTCATGGCTTTAGAAGCTTCTGGTAGGCTAATTGACATCATTTGAGTCAATTGGAGGTGTACCTGTGGATGTATTTCAAGGCCTACCTTCAAACTCATTGCCTCTTTGCTTGACATCATGGGAAAATCAAAATAAATCAGCCAAGACCTCAGAAAACAAATAGTAGACCTCCACATGTCTGGTTCATCCTTGGGAGCAATTTCCAAACATCTGAAGGTACCAAGTTCATCTGTACAAACAATAGTATGCAGGTATAAACACCATGGGACCGCGCAGCCGTTATACCGCTCAGGAAGGAGACGCGTTCTATCTCCTAGAGACTAACGTACTTTGGTGCGAAAAGTGCAAATAAATCCCAGAACAACAGCAAAGGACCTTGTGAAGATGCTGGAGGAAACAGGTACAAAAGTATCTATATTCACAGTAAAACGAGTCCTATATCGACATAACCTGAAAGGCCGCTCAGCAAGGAAGAA
>NC_059197.1:51152273-51164773 GCF_020615455.1 Coregonus clupeaformis | reverse complement strand
GAAGGATGGTTCTTAAACAGAAGGAGTGAGTGGACTGAAAGAGAGAGCGGTTACCTGTTAATAATGATGATGATGATGATGATGAAGGAAGGTTTTAGAGAAGTGGGTGGATATGATCGTCACTGTCATCCTAACACACACACACACACACACTCACACACACACACACACACACAAACCCATTCTTACTGACTTAGGATAAGAGTTTCCTGGCAAACCCTTCTCTCTCTCCACTGAGAGAGATGGGAACAGTCTTATGGGGAAACCCTTCTCTCTCTGCACTGAGGCAGATGGGAACAGTCTTATGGGGAAACCCTTCTCTCTCTGCACTGAGGCAGATGGGAACAGAGGAAACCCTTCTCTCTCTGCACTGAGACAGATGGGAACAGAGGAAACCCTTCTCTCTCTCCACTGAGGCAGATGGGAACAGAGGAAACCCTTCTCTCTCTCCATTGAGGCAGATGGGAACAGAGGAAACCCTTCTCTCTCTCCACTGAGGCAGATGGGAACAGAGGAAACCCTTCTCTCTCTCCATTGAGGCAGATGGGAACAGAGGAAACCCTTCTCTCTCTCATAGACCTCCTGCTGCTGCTTTGTCTTCTCTTTAATGGGGGAGAGAGGAGGAAGAGGAGGAAGAGGAGGAAGAGGAGGAAGAGGAGGAAGAGGATGAGAGAGAGGAGGAAGAGAGGAGGAAGAGAGGAGAGAGAGGAGGAAGAGAGGACAGAGAGGAGAGAGAGGAGGAGAGAGGAGAGAGAGGAGAGAGAGGAGAGAGAGGAGGAAGAGAGGAGAGAGAGGAGGAAGGGAGGAGAGAGAGGAGGAAGAGAGGAGGAAGAGAGGAGAGAGAGGAGATAGGAGGAAGAGAGGAGAGAGAGGACAGAGAGGAGAGAGAGGAGGAAGAGAGGAGAGAGAGGAGAGAGAGGAGAGTGAGTAGGAAGAGAGGAGAGAGAGGAGGAAGAGTGGAGAGAGAGGAGGAAGAGAGGAGAGAGAGGAGAGAGAGGAGAGAGAGGAGGAAGAGTGGAGAGAGAGGAGGAGAGAGAGGAGAGAGAGGAGGAAGAGAGGAGAGAGAGGAGGAAGAGAGAGAGAGGAGGAGAGGGAGAGGGAGAGAGAGAGGAGGAAGAGTGGAGGAGGAAGAGATGTGAGAGAGGAGAGATATGAGAGAGAGGAGGAAGAGAGGAGAGAGAGGAGAGAGAGGAGGAAGAGAGGACAGAGAGGAGAGAGAGGAGGAAGAGAGAGGAGGAAGAGAGAGGAGGAAGAGAGGAGAGAGGAGAGAGGAGAGAGAGGAGGAAGAGAGGAGAGAGAGGAGAGAGAGGAGAGAGAGGCGAATGTGGGATGATAGAGGGAGTAAAAGAGAGGAGGAGAAGGGATAGGAAAGCGAGGGAGAGAGGAAACATTTGGCGATCGCATGAAGATGAAAATTAAAATCATTCTTATCTTCAAATTGGCTCATTCAGCCCCTCTCCTCCCCCCTGTAACTATTCCCCAGGTCGTTGATGTAAAAGGTAATGTGTTCTCAGTCAACTGACCTGGTAAAATAAGGGTTAATAAAAGACTGAGGTGTGACACAGATAGAAAGTGGTATAAGTAAAGGAAGAGCCAAATACAGGTACTAACCACCTGGGTATTACCTGTGGAGGAGGAGATCAAAATAACCACCTGGGTATTACCTGTGGAGGAGGAGATCCAATTAACCACCTGGGTAGGACCTGTGGAGGAGGAGATCCAATTAACCACCTGGGTATTACCTGTGGAGGAGGAGATCCAATTAACCACCTGGGTAGGACCTGTGGAGGAGGAGATCCAATTAACCACCTGGGTAGGACCTGTGGAGGAGGAGATCCAATTAACCACCTGGGTATTACCTGTGGAGGAGGAGATCCAATTAACCACCTGGGTAGGACCTGTGGAGGAGGAGATCCAATTAACCACCTGGGTAGGACCTGTGGAGGAGGAGATCCAATTAACCACCTGGGTAGGACCTGTGGAGGAGGAGATCCAAATAACCACCTGAGTAGGACCTGTGGAGGAGGAGATCCAATTAACCACCTGGGTATTACCTGTGGAGGAGGAGATCCAATTAACCACCTGGGTAGGACCTGTGGAGGACGGGTAACTCCACCTGGGTAGTACATGTGGAGTAGGGGATATTATGTATCTCTTTTATCACTGCTTTGGATGGAAAAGAGGAGAGCAAAGATGGAAGGAGAGGAGAGGAAAGATGGAAGGAGAAGAGTGAAGGAAAGATGGAAGGAGAGAGAGGTAGATTGATGTAAACCTTTAATTATGTTAGGAGGAGTGAGATATGAGATAGCATCCTTCCATGTACAGGATGAATTAATGTTATTTTATGAGATAGCATCCTTCCGTGTAAAGAATGAATTCATGTTATTTTATGAGATAGCATCCTCCCATGTAAAGAATTAATTCATGCTATTTTATGAGTTAGCATCCTCCCATGTAAAGGATGAATTCATGTTATTTTATGAGACAGCATCCTTTCATGTAAAGGTTGAACTCATGTTCTTTTCAACACAATCTCACACTCAATTTGTGCAAATAAGTACAAAAAGTATTTCAGCAGCATAGGAAAATTCCTTTTTTGGGGGGCAAACATCAATACAATCTTTTGAAAGTTATTGGAGCAATGCATTTTGGGCAATGGTGTTCTACACTGCCTTTTTTTTTTGTGTCCCACATTTATATATATATATATATATATATATATATTTTTTTTTTTAAACGTGTTAACAACCCAATATTGTTAATCAACCAGGTTGTCACCGAAATACTTGTAATATAATAGTAGCCTTAGGATTTTATTTTATTTGATTAATGCCCAATGCTCATTTCTATGCTTGTTTTTGCTTAATACTTTGGGATACTGGTGCAACCTCTGATTTAATGAGGGTTGCCAGATTGGAGTAAAAACAGACGTAAAACAGCTGTAGTCTTCTGTATTTGTTTGTGGTATTGATGAAGGTATTTGTAACAAGGCATATGAAAGCATTGTAGTTCTACTGCCTCTGTCCAGAGGCCTACTAGGCTGTCATGGCAACGGCCGCTAGATCTCACTTTGCCACCGCCCTGGTCAGAGTCCCTGTTGCTGCTTTCACTTTCTTCTGCTACATTGGTGGCATCGTTGGGATCACGTCCAGCTCACGTCTAGTTACGTGATCTAGTGGTGGGAAGCTTTGTCAACATTGTGTTGGGTGTAATTACGTTGATATGTATCTGGTGAACAATGGATGAGCAACAATGGGCGTGACAGACAGAAGTAGTCACTACAGGTGTGATCAAGCCTTACATCAGAGTTTCCTGAAGCTGAATGGAAAGTGCCATGCCCTGACCAGTTATTCAGGAGAAAATCCTCTGTGACTGTCTCATTTACATACGTTAACAAACACATTCTATACATTTACAAATGACCTGTTTAAAGTGTCATTACAACCGTGGTGTTCTTTTGTTACTGAAGCTTATATATCAAATAACCTGACAATGATCCACGTCATATGGATAGACAAATAATGTAAGTGTGTTATGCAGCAAAACACAACTATCCTTTTTTTAGGATGCAAACCATTAATATGAATCACTGTTGATCCATCCTGTTCTGATCTAATGAGATGGATGTAGGATTTTCTACGGCCTAGAATCGAGGCCTTTCCCAGTCATTCCCCAATCAAATAGCTTAATCGATACCACAAAAAAAAGAGGAGAGGAGGAGAGGAGGAGGAGAGGAGGAGTGGAGGAGGAGAGGAGGAGAGGAGGAGAGGAGGAGGAGAGGAGGAGAGGAGGTGAGGAGGAGAGGAAGAGAGATGAATGCAACGGTAGATCAGGTCTATCCTTTATTCATATATTCATCACTCCTCTTCCTCTCTCTTTCATTCTCTCTCTCTCTCTCTCTCTCTCTCTCTCTCTCTCTCTCTCTCTCTCTCTCTCTCTCTCTCTCTCTCTCTCTCTCTCTCTCTCTCTCTCTCTCTCTCTCTTTCTTTCTCTCTCTCTCTCTCTCTCTCTCTCTCTCTCTCTCTCTCTCTCTCTCTCTCTCTCTCTCTCTCTCTCTCTCTCTCTCTCTCTTTTCTCTCTCTCTCTCTCTCTCTCTCTCTCTCTCTCTCTCTCTCTCTCTCTCTTCCTCTCTCTCTCTCTCTCTCTCTCTCTCTCTCTCTCTCTCTCTCTCTCTCTCTCTCTCTCTCTCTCTCTCTCTCTCTGTCTCTCTCTCTCTCTCTTTCTCTCTCTCTCTCTCTCTCTCTCTCTCTCTCTCTCTCTCTCTCTCTCTCTCTCTCTCTCTCTCTCTGTCTCTCTCTCTCTCTCTCTCTCTCTCTCTCTCTCTCTCTCGCTCTCTTGCTCTCTCTCTCTCTCTCTCGTGTTGTCTATATACAGTTTTGTAATGATGTGCAAATAGTTGAAGTACAAAAGAGAAAATAAATAAACATAAATATAGGTTGTATTTACAATGGTGTTTGTTCTTCACTGGTTGCCCTTTTCTTGTGGCAACATGTCACAAATCTTGCTGATGTGATTGCACACTGTGGTATTTCACCCAATAGATATGGGAGTTTACCAAAATTGGTTTTTGTTTTCAAATTCTTTGTGGGTCTGTGTAATCTGAGGAAAATATGTGTCGCTAATATGGTCATACATTTGGCAGGAAGTTAGGAAGTGCAGCTCAGTTTCCGCCTCATTTTGTGGGCAGTGTGCACATAGCCTGTCTTCTCTTGAGAGCCAGGTCTGCCTTCGGCGGCCTTTCTCAATAGCAAGGCTATGCTCACTGAGTCTGTACATTGTCAAAGATGTCCTTAATTTTGGGTCAGTCTCGGTGGTCAGGTATTCTGCCACTGTGTACTCTTTGTTTTGGGCCAAATAGCATTCTAGTTTGCTCTGTTATTTTGTAAATTCTTTCCAATGTGTCAAGAAATTATCTTTTTGTTTTCTCATGATTTGGTTGGGTCTAATTGTGTTGCTGTCCTGGGGCTCTATGGGGTCTGTTTGTGTTTGTACACTGAGCCACAGGACCAGCTTGCTTAGGGGACTCTTCTCCAGGTTAATTTCTCTGTAGGTGATGGCTTTGTTATGGAAGGATTGGGAATGACTTCATTTTAGGTGGTTGTAGAATTTAACTGATCTTTTCTGGATTTTGATAATTAGCGGGTATCAGCCTAATTCTGCTCTGCATGCATTATTTGGTGTTTTACGTTGTACACTGAGGATATTTTTGCAGATTTCTGCATGCAGAGTCTCAATTTGGTGTTTGTACCATTTTCTGAATTATTGGTTGGTGAGCGGACCCCAGACATCACAACCATAAAGGGCAATGTGTTCTATAACTGATTCAATTATTTTTAGCCAGATCCTAATAGGTATGTCAACTTTTATGATCCTTTTGATGGCATAGAAGGCCCTTCTTGCCTTGTCTCTCAGATCGTTCACAGCTTTGTGGAAGTTACCTGTGGCGCTGATGTTTAGAACGAGGTATTTATAGTTTTTTTGTATGCTCTAGGGCAACAGTGTCTAGATGGAATATGTATTTGTGGTCCTGGCAACTGGACCTTTTTTGGAACACCATTATTTTTGTCTTGCTGAGATTTACTGTCAGGGCCCAGGTCTGACAGAATCTGTGCTGAAGATCTAGGTGCTGCTGTAGGCCCTCCTTGGTTGGGGACAGAAGCACCAGATCATCAGCAAACAGTAGACATTTGACTTCAGATTCTAGGAGGGTGAGGCCGGGTGCTGCAGACTGTTTTAGTGCCTTCACAAATTAGTTGATATATATGTTGAAGAGGGTGGGGCTTTAGCTGCATCCCTGTCTCACCCCACGGCCCTGTGGAAAGAAATGTGTGTGTTTTTTTTTTGTCAATTTTAACCGCACACTTGTTGTTTGTGTACATTAATTATATAATATCGTATGTGTTCCCCCCAACACAACTTTCCATCAATTTGTATAGCAGGCCCTCATGCCAAATTGAATCAAAATTATTTTTTTAAATCAACAAAGCATTAGAAGACTTTGCCTTTGTTTTGGTTTGTTTGTTTGTCAATTAGGGTGTGCAGGGTGAATACGTGGTCTGTCGTACGGTAATTTGGTAAAAAGCCAATTTGACATTTGCTCAGTACATTGTTTTCACTGAGGAAATGAACTAGTCTGCTGTTAATAATAATGCAGAGGATTTTCCCAAGGTTGCTGTTGACGCATATCCCACGGTAGTTATTGGGGTCAAATTTGTCTCCACTTTTGAGAATTGGGGTGATCAGTCCTTGGTTCCAAATATGCCAGAGCTGAGGATGATGTTAAAGAGTTTAAGTATAGCCAATTGGATTTTGTGGTCTGTATATTTTCTCATTTAATTTAGGATACCATCAACCCCACAGGCCTTTTTGGGTTGGAGGGTTTGTATTTTGTCCTGTAGTTCATTCAATGTAATTGGAGAATCCAGTGGGTTCTGGTAGTCTTTAATAGTTGATTCTAAGATTTCTATTTGATCATGTATATTTTTTTGCTGTTTGTTCTTTGTTATAGGGCCAAAAAGATTGGAGAAGTGGTTTACCCATACATCTCCGTTTTGGATAGATAGCTCTTCGTCTTGTTGTTTGTTTAGAGTTTTCCAATTTTCCCAGAAGTGTTTAGATTCTATGGATTCTTCAATTACATTGAGCTGATTTATGATGTTCTGTTCCTTCTTTTTCCGCAGTGTATTTCTGTATTGTTTTAGTGATTCACCATAGTAAAGGCGTAGGCTCAGGTTTTTGGTTGGATAGGTTTCTCAATGTCTTTCTTAGGTTTTTGCATTCTTCATCAAACGATTTGTCATTAATGTTAATATTCTTAGGTTGTCTGCTTGAATTTTTTTGATTTGATAGGAACCCTAAGGGGTCAAATATACTGTTTAGGTTTTCTACTGCCAAGTTTACAACTTCACTATTACAGTGATACATTTTGTCCAGTAAATTGTCTAGAAGGGATTGAATTTGTTGTTGCCTAATAGTTTTTTGGTAGATTTCCACACTACTTTCCTTCCATCTATAGCATTTCTTAATATTATTTAGTTCCCTTGGCTTTGATGCCTCAGGATTGAGCATAGGTATGTTCAAGTATAGTGTGATGTTACTGTGATCTGATAGGGGTGTCAGTGGGCTGACTGTGAACGCTCTGAGAGACTCTGGGTTAAAGTCAGTGATAAAGTAGTCTACAGTACTACTGCCAAGAGATGAGCTGTAGGTGTACCTACCATGGGAGTCCCCTCGAAGCCTACCATTGACTATGTACATACCCAGCGTGCGACAGAGCTGCAGGAGTTGTGACCCGTTTTTGTTGGTTATGTTGTCATAGTTGTGCCTAGGGGGGCATATGGGGGAAGGAATGCTGTCACCTCAAGGTAGGTGTATGTCCCCTTGTGTGCTGAGGGTGTCAGGTTCTTGTCCAGTTCTGGCATTTAGGTTGCCACAGACTAGTACATGTCCCTGGGCCTGGAAATGGTTGATCTCCTCCTCTGTAGATGCTGTCATCGTTACAATATGGGGATTATGTTGGGGGATATAGGTAGCACACATGAGGACATTTTTCTCTGTTGAGATAATTTCCTTATAAATGTATAGCCAGATGTAAAATTATCCTGTTTTGACAAATTTAATAGAGTAGGTTAGGTCTGCTCTATACCAAATTAGCATACCCCCCTGAGTCCCTTCCCTGTTTCACACCTGGTAGTTTGATGGATGGGACTACCAGCTCTCTGTAACCTAGAGGGCAACCAGCGTCTCCTCTATACCATGTTTCTTGTAGGATGACAATGTCTGTATTTCCAATTTATTTGATGAAGTCTGGGTTCCTTAGGCCAAAGGCAGATGACCTCAGACCTTGTATATTCCAGGATGAGATTGTAAAAGCTTTGTGTTCCATAGTGTCTAGTGTTGTTTTATATGGTTTATGCCTGGAGCATCATAGTAGGTGTGAGCAGAGCATGTTGAGCATCTGATACATACTTCTTAGGTTTGCAGGATGGAGCTTGGGCGGGTGTAGTAGTGGGGGGTTGGGCCTGTTGCTCTGCTCACGGCCTGGGCATATGTCCTGCTGTCATGTTGAGGTCCTTGCTGCAGGGACAGGGGTGGACAGAAGGGGCATAGGTCTGATATGGGGGGCTATATAGGGTGTGGCCAGGGTTTGCTTATGGTGGTCTCAGCTGGTTGGGGGTTGGCTGGTGATGCTGTGGTCTGGGTGTAGGTCATCTTGGTGTGGGTCCTTCAGGAGGGGGTCTTGCAGGTCTAGGCGGGGTGTCCGTTGCTCTTTTGCTCCTGTGTTAGGTGCTGGGGCTGCGGTTGAGGGTGACGTCCTTCAGGGTCCTGGCAAAAGTTGAGATTGCTGCCTTGTAGAGGTGGACCTGATTTTAAAAGCTGTTCAAGTCCAGGGTAGAGTGGTTGGCCAGGTAGACAGTACTTTTTGAGGCACAGTCTTGCAAAATGCTTGCATTCACACGCTCTATGGTGGCAGGGTGAAAGTATTTTTGTAATAGCATGGTGGAGATAACCACTTGTACATTGGAGAAAGTAGAATAAACTTTTTCAATCACTCCCTTGAGTGCTCTGGCTACCCTTTCCTGCTGGGCCCTCCGGTAACAGCTCCAGGGCATGCCTAGTGTTTGGGCACCAGAGTTTAGCCACTTTGTGTTTGGGAAAAAAATGATCCTCTTGAATGTATTTGCCATTTGAGTCAATGAGAGGCACAATCTCTGGCTTTTGTGTTTCCTCAGTGGATGTGTGGGGGTTGTCAAGAGGGCTATCAGGGGAGCTGACAGGAGGGCTGTTAGGAGGGGGTGGGGGTCTGTTAGGTTGGTGGGTCCTGTATTGTCTGTCCCATTGTGGTGTTGAGGTTGTGGTCCGGGTCTGAGGTGAGCTGTTCTGCTGGCTCCCCTGGGGGAGTGTCCTGCTCTCTGTCACACCTCAGCTCTCTGACCTCCTCCTTCAGTGCCTCTTTAAGTTCTCTCACCTCAGACCGTAGATACAGCCAGCTCTCTCAGACCGTAGATACAGCCAGCTCTCTCAGTCCGTAGATAAAACCAGCTCTCTCAGACCATAGGAGAGTGCAGCCAGCTCGCTCAGTCCGTAGATACAGCCAGCTCTCTCAGACAGTAGGAGAGTGCAGCCAGCTCTCTCAGTCCGTAGATACAGCCAGCTCTCTCAGTCCGTAGATACAGCCAGCTCTCTCAGTCCGTAGATACAGCCAGCTCTCTCAGACCGTAGATACAGCCAGCTCTCTCAGACCGTAGATACAGCCAGCTCTCTCAGACCGTAGATACAGCCAGCTCTCTCAGTCCGTAGATAAAACCAGCTCTCTCAGACCATAGGAGAGTGCAGCCAGCTCGCTCAGTCCGTAGATACAGCCAGCTCTCTCAGACAGTAGGAGAGTGCAGCCAGCTCTCTCAGTCCGTAGATACAGCCAGCTCTCTCAGTCCGTAGATACAGCCAGCTCTCTCAGTCCGTAGATACAGCCAGCTCTCTCAGACCGTAGATACAGCCAGCTCTCTCATTCCGTAGATACAGCCAGCTCTCTCAGTCCGTAGATACAGCCATCTCTCTCAGTCCGTAGATACAGCCAGCTCTCTCAGACCGTAGATACAGCCAGCTCTCTCAGTCTGTAGATACAGCCAGCTCTCTCAGTCCGTAGATACAGCCAGCTCTCTCAGACCGTAGATACAGCCAGCTCTCTCAGTCCGTAGATACAGCCAGCTCTCTCAGTCCTTATATACAGCCAGCTCTCTCAGTCCGTAGATACAGCCAGCTATCTCAGTCCGTAGATACAGCCAGCTCTCTCAGACCGTAGATACAGCCAGCTCTCTCATTCCGTAGATACAGCCAGCTCTCTCAGTCTGTAGATACAGCCAGCTCTCTCTGTCCGTAGATACAGCCAGCTCTCTCAGACCGTAGATACAGCCAGCTCTCTCAGACCGTAGATACAGCCAGCTCTCTCAGTCCGTAGATACAGCCAGCTCTCTCAGTCCTTATATACAGCCAGCTCTCTCAGTCCGTAGATACAGCCAGCTCTCTCAGTCCGTAGATACAGCCAGCTCTCTCAGTCCGTAGATACAGCCAGCTCTCTCAGTCCATAGATACAGCCAGCTCTCTCAGTCCGTAGATACAGCCAGCTCTCTCAGTCCGTGGAAACCCAAATTGGTCTACACGGACAAGTTCTGGCCTGGTTTAGATCTTACCTGTCGGAAAGATATCAGTTTGTCTCTGTGAATGGTCTGTCCTCCGACAAATCAACTGTACATTTCGGTGTTCCTCAAGGTTCCGTTTTAGGACCACTATTGTTTTCACTATATATTTTACCTCTTGGGGATGTTATTCGAAAACATAATGTTAACTTTCACTGCTGTCGCGGATGACACACAGCTGTACATTTCAATGAAACATGGTGAAGCCCCAAAATTGCCCTCGCTAGAAGCCTGTGTTTCAGACATAAGGAAGTGGATGGCTGAAAACTTTCTACTTTTAAACTCGGACAAAACAGAGATGCTTGTTCTAGGTCCCAAGAAACAAAGAGATCTTCTGTTAAATCTGACAATTCATCTTGATGGTTGTAAAGTCGTCTCAAATAAAACTGTGAAGGACCTCGCGTTACTCTTGACCCTGATCTCTCTTTTGCGAACATATCAAGACTGTTTCAAGGACAGCTTTTTTCCATCTACGTAACATTGCAAAAATCAGAAATTTTCTGTCCAAAAATGATGCAGAAAAATTAATCCATGCATTTGTTACTTCTAGGTTAGACTACTGCAATGCTCTACTTTCGGCTACCCCGGATAAAGCACTAAATAAACTTCAGTTAGTGCTAAATACGGCTGCTAGAATCCTGACTAGAACCAAGACATTTGATCATATTACTCCAGTGCTAGCTTCCCTACACTGGCTTCCTGTTAAGGCAAGGGCTGATTTCAGGTTTTACTGTTAACCTATAAAGCGTTACATGGGCTTGCTCCTACCTATCTTTCCGAGTTGGTCCTGCCGCACATACCAATACGTGCGCTACGGTCACAAGCACGAGGCCTCCTAATTGTCCCTAGAATTTCTAAGCAAACAGCGGGAGGCAGGGCTTTCTCCTATAGATCTCCATTTTTATGGAACAGTCTGCCTACCCATGTGAGAGACGCAGACTCGGTCTCAACCTTTAAGTCTTTACTGAAGACTTATCTCTTCAGTAGGTCATATGATTGAGTGTAGTCTGGCCCAGGAGTGTGAAGGTGAACGGAAAGGCTCTGGAGCGAACAGCCCTTGCTGTCTCTGCCGGGCCGGTTCCCCTCTCTCCACTGGGGTTCTCTGCCTCTAACCCTGTTACAGGGGCTGAGTCACTGGCTTGCTGGTGCTCTTTCTGCCGTCCCTAGGAGGGGTGCGTCACTTGAGTGGGTTGAGTTACTGACGTGATCTTCCTGTCTGGGTTGGCGCCCCCTTGGTTTGTGCTGTGGTGGAGAGCTCTGTGGGCTATACTCGGCCTTGTCTCAGGATTGTAAGTTGGTGGTTGAGGATATCCCTCTAGTGGTGCGGGGCTGTGCTTTGGCAGAGTGGGTGGGGTTATATCCTTCCTGTTTGGCCCTGTCCGGTTTCTTCGGATGGGGCCACAGTGTCTCCCGGACCGCTCCTGTCTCAGCCTCCAGTATTTATGCTGCAGTAGTTTATGTGTCGGGGGCTGGGGTTGGTTGGTTATACCTGAGTACTTCTCCTGTCTTATCCAGTGTCCTGTGTGAATTTAAGTATGCTCTCTCTAATTCTCTCGTTCTCTCTTTCTCTCTGAGAACCTGAGCCCTAGGACCATACGTCGGGACTACCGGCCGTGGTGACTCCTTGCTGTCCCCAGTCCGCCTGGCCTTGCTGCTATTCCAGTTTCAACTGTTCTGCCTGCGGTTATGGAACCCCTACCTGTCCCAGACCTGCTGTTTTCAACTCTTAATGATCGGCTATGAAAAGCCAACTGAGATTTATTCCTGATTATTATTTGACCATGCTTGTCACTTATGAACATTTTTGAACATCTTGGAATGGTTCTGTTATAATCTCCACCCGGCACAGCCAGAAGAGGACTGGCCACCCCTCATAGCCTGGTTCCTCTCTAGGTTTCTTCCTAGGTTTTGGCCTTTCTAGGGAGTTTTTCCTAGCCACCGTGCTTCTACACCTGCATTACTAGCTGTTTGGGGTTTTAGGCTGGGTTTCTGTACAGCACTTCGAGATATTAGCTGATGTACGAAGGGCTATATAAAATAAAATTGATTGATTGATTGAGATACAGCCAGCTCTCTCAGACCGTAGATACAGCCAGCTCTCTCAGTCCGTAGATACAGCCAGCTCTCTCAGTCCGTAGATACAGCCAGCTCTCTCAGACCGTAGATAAAGCCAGCTCTCTCAGACCGTAGGAAAGTGCAGCCAGCTCTCTCAGTCCGTAGATACAGCCAGCTCTCTCAGTCCGTAGATACAGCCAGCTCTCTCAGTCCGTAGATACAGCCAGCTCTCTCAGACCGTAGATACAG
>NC_059197.1:51134773-51144773 GCF_020615455.1 Coregonus clupeaformis | reverse complement strand
TCTCTCTCTTTCTCCACTCTCCTCTCTCTCCTCTCTCTCTTCTCTCTCCTCTCTCCTCTCTCCTCTATTCTCTCTCTTCTCTCTATTCTCTCTCCTCTCTCTTCTCTCTCTTCTCTCTCTCCTCTCTCTAGTCTCTGTTCTCTCCACACTCCCCTGTCAAATAGAGTTGTCTCTCGATGCCTACTGTATTATAGCATTGGTTCTGACCACTGAGGGCCATATTCATTTTTTTTCAACTGAGCGATAACCTTTTTAGCATAGACACAAGGTCTGGGTTCGTTAGCATATTAGCCGGAGGGAGGGTGGTAGTCGTACAATGGTCTAGCCAAAGGAAATGTTAGTGGTGAGAGTGAAGTATTACTCCCCCTGTGGATAAAACCAAGTTAGTGGTGAGAGTGAAATATTACTCCCCCTGTGGATAAAACAGTGTTAGTGGTTAGAGTGAAGTATTACTCCCCCTGTGGATAAAACAGTGTTAGTGGTGAGAGTGAAGTATTACTCCCCCTGTGGATAAAACAGTGTTAGTGGTGAGAGTGAAGTATTACTCCCCCTGTGGATAAAACAGTGTTAGTGGTGAGAGTGAAGTATTACTCCCCCTGTGGATAAAACAGTGTTAGTGGTGAGAGTGAAGTATTACTCCCCTGTGGATAAAACAGTGTTAGTGGTGAGAGTGAAGTATTACTCCCCCTGTGGATAAAACAGTGTTAGTGGTGAGAGTGAAGTATTACTCCCCTGTGGATAAAACAGTGTTAGTGGTGAGAGTGAAGTATTACTCCCCCTGTGGATAAAACAGTGTTAGTGGTGAGAGTGAAGTATTACTCCCCCTGTGGATAAAACAGTGTTAGTGGTGAGAGTGAAGTATTACTCCCCCTGTGGATAAAACAGTGTTAGTGGTGAGAGTGAAGTATTACTCCCCTGTGGATAAAACAGTGTTAGTGGTGAGAGTGAAGTATTACTCCCCCTGTGGATAAAACAGTGTTAGTGGTGAGAGTGAATGTATTACTCCCCCTGTGGATAAAACAGTGTTAGTGGTGAGAGTGAAGTATTACTCCCCCTGTGGATAAAACAGTGTTAGTGGTGAGAGTGAAGTATTACTCCCCCTGTGGATAAAACAGTGTTAGTGGTGAGAGTGAAGTATTACTCCCCCTGTGGATAAAACAGTGTTAGTGGTGAGAGTGAAGTATTACTCCCCTGTGGATAAAACAGTGTTAGTGGTGAGAGTGAAGTATTACTCCCCTGTGGATAAAACAGTGTTAGTGGTGAGAGTGAATGTATTACTCCCCTGTGGATAAAACAGTGTTAGTGGTGAGAGTGAAGTATTACTCCCCCTGTGGATAAAACAGTGTTAGTGGTGAGAGTGAAGTATTACTCCCCCTGTGGATAAAACAGTGTTAGTGGTGAGAGTGAAGTATTACTCCCCCTGTGGATAAAACAGTGTTAGTGGTGAGAGTGAAGTATTACTCCCCCTGTGGATAAAACAGTGTTAGTGGTGAGAGTGAAGTATTACTCCCCCTGTGGATAAAACAGTGTTAGTGGTGAGAGTGAAGTATTACTCCCCCTGTGGATAAAACAGTGTTAGTGGTGAGAGTGAAGTATTACTCCCCCTGTGGATAAAACAGTGTTAGTGGTGAGAGTGAAGTATTACTCCCCCTGTGGATAAAACAGTGTTAGTGGTGAGAGTGAAGTATTACTCCCCTGTGGATAAAACAGTGTTAGTGGTGAGAGTGAAGTATTATTCCCCCTGTGGATAAAACAGTGTTAGTGGTGAGAGTGAAGTATTACTCCCCCTGTGGATAAAACAGTGTTAGTGGTGAGAGTGAAGTATTACTCCCCCTGTGGATAAAACAGTGTTAGTGGTGAGAGTGAAGTATTACTCCCCCTGTGGATAAAACAGTGTTAGTGGTTAGAGTGAAGTATTACTCCCCATGTGGATAAAACAGTGTTAGTGGTGAGAGTGAAGTATTACTCCCCCTGTGGATAAAACAGTGTTAGTGGTGAGAGTGAAGTATTACTCCCCCTGTGGATAAAACAGTGTTAGTGGTGAGAGTGAAGTATTACTCCCCCTGTGGATAAAACAGTGTTAGTGGTGAGAGTGAAGTATTACTCCCCCTGTGGATAAAACAGTGTTAGTGGTGAGAGTGAAGTATTACTCCCCCTGTGGATAAAACAGTGTTAGTGGTGAGAGTGAAGTATTACTCCCCTGTGGATAAAACAGTGTTAGTGGTGAGAGTGAAGTATTACTCCCCCTGTGGATAAAACTGTGTTAGTGGTTAGAGTGAAGTATTACTCCCCCTGTGGATAAAACAGTGTTAGTGGTGAGAGTGAAGTATTACTCCCCCTGTGGATAAAACAGTGTTAGTGGTGAGAGTGAAGTATTACTCCCCCTGTGGATAAAACAGTGTTAGTGGTGAGAGTGAAGTATTACTCCCCTGTGGATAAAACAGTGTTAGTGGTGAGAGTGAAGTATTACTCCCCCTGTGGATAAAACAGTGTTAGTGGTGAGAGTGAAGTATTACTCCCCTGTGGATAAAACAGTGTTAGTGGTGAGAGTGAAGTATTACTCCCCCTGTGTATAAAACAGTGTTAGTGGTGAGAGTGAAGTATTACTCCCCTGTGGATAAAACAGTGTTAGTGGTGAGAGTGAAGTATTACTCCCCTGTGGATAAAACAGTGTTAGTGGTGAGAGTGAAGTATTACTCCCCCTGTGGATAAAACAGTGTTAGTGGTGAGAGTGAAGTATTACTCCCCCTGTGGATAAAACCGTGTTAGTGGTTAGAGTGAAGTATTACTCCCCCTGTGGATAAAACAGTGTTAGTGGTGAGAGTGAAGTATTACTCCCCCTGTGGATAAAACAGTGTTAGTGGTGAGAGTGAAGTATTACTCCCCCTGTGGATAAAACAGTGTTAGTGGTGAGAGTGAAGTATTACTCCCCCTGTGGATAAAACAGTGTTAGTGGTGAGAGTGAAGTATTACTCCCCCTGTGGATAAAACAGTGTTAGTGGTGAGAGTGAAGTATTACTCCCCCTGTGAATAAAACCGTGTTAGTGGTGAGAGTGAAGTATTACTCCCCCTGTGGATAAAACAGTGTTAGTGGTGAGAGTGAAGTATTACTCCCCCTGTGGATAAAACAGTGTTAGTGGTGAGAGTGAAGTATTACTCCCCCTGTGGATAAAACAGTGTTAGTGGTGAGAGTGAAGTATTACTCCCCCTGTGGATAAAACAGTGTTAGTGGTGAGAGTGAAGTATTACTCCCCTGTGGATAAAACAGTGTTAGTGGTGAGAGTGAAGTATTACTCCCCCTGTGGATAAAACAGTGTTAGTGGTGAGAGTGAAGTATTACTCCCCCTGTGGATAAAACAGTGTTAGTGGTGAGAGTGAAGAATTACTCCTCCTGTTGATAAAACAGTGTTAGTGGTGAGAGTGAAGTATTACTCCCCCTGTGGATAAAACAGTGTTAGTGGTGAGAGTGAAGTATTACTCCCCCTGTGGATAAAACAGTGTTAGTGGTGAGAGTGAAGTATTACTCCCCCTGTGGATAAAACAGTGTTAGTGGTGAGAGTGAAGTATTACTCCCCCTGTGGATAAAACAGTGTTAGTGGTGAGAGTGAAGTATTACTCCCCCTGTGGATAAAACAGTGTTAGTGGTGAGAGTGAAGTATTACTCCCCCTGTGGATAAAACAGTGTTAGTGGTGAGGAAGTATTACTCCCCCTGTGGATAAAACAGTGTTAGTGGTGAGAGTGAAGTATTACTCCCCCTGTGGATAAAACAGTGTTAGTGGTGAGAGTGAAGTATTACTCCCCCTGTGGATAAAACAGTGTTAGTGGTGAGAGTGAAGTATTACTCCCCCTGTGGATAAAACCGTGTTAGTGGTGAGAGTAAAGTATTACTCCCCCTGTGGATAAAACAGTGTTAGTGGTGAGAGTGAAGTATTACTCCCCCTGTGGATAAAACAGTGTTAGTGGTGAGAGTGAAGTATTACTCCCCCTGTGGATAAAACAGTGTTAGTGGTGAGAGAGAAGTATTACTCCCCCTGTGGATGAAACAGTGTTAGTGGTGAGAGTGAAGTATTACTCCCCCTGTGGATAAAACCGTGTTAGTGGTTAGAGTGAAGTATTACTCCCCCTGTGGATAAAACAGTGTTAGTGGTGAGAGTGAAGTATTACTCCCCCTGTGGATAAAACAGTGTTAGTGGTGAGAGTGAAGTATTACTCCCCCTGTGGATAAAACAGTGTTAGTGGTGAGGGTGAAGTATTACTCCCCCTGTGGATAAAACAGTGTTAGTGGTGAGAGTGAAGTATTACTCCCCCTGTGGATAAAACAGTGTTAGTGGTGAGAGTGAAGTATTACTCCCCCTGTGGATAAAACAGTGTTAGTGGTGAGAGTGAAGTATTACTCCCCTGTGGATAAAACCGTGTTAGTGGTGAGAGTGAAGTATTACTCCCCCTGTGGATAAAACAGTGTTAGTGGTGAGAGTGAAGTATTACTCCCCCTGTGGATAAAACAGTGTTAGTGGTGAGAGTGAAGTATTACTCCCCCTGTGGATAAAACAGTGTTAGTGGTGAGAGTGAAGTATTACTCCCCCTGTGGATAAAACAGTGTTAGTGGTGAGAGTGAAGTATTGCTCCCCCTGTGGATAAAACAGTGTTAGTGGTGAGAGTGAAGTATTACTCCCCCTGTGGATAAAACAGTGTTAGTGGTGAGAGTGAAGTATTACTCCCCCTGTGGATAAAACAGTGTTAGTGGTGAGAGTGAAGAATTACTCCCCCTGTGGATAAAACAGTGTTAGTGGTGAGAGTGAAGTATTACTCCCCTGTGGATAAAACAGTGTTAGTGGTGAGAGTGAAGTATTACTCCCCTGTGGATAAAACAGTGTTAGTGGTGAGAGTGAAGTATTACTCCCCTGTGGATAAAACAGTGTTAGTGGTGAGAGTGAAGTATTACTCCCCTGTGGATAAAACAGTGTTAGTGGTGAGAGTGAAGTATTACTCCCCTGTGGATAAAACCGTGTTAGTGGTGAGAGTAAAGTATTACTCCCCCTGTGGATAAAACAGTGTTAGTGGTGAGAGTGAAGTATTACTCCCCTGTGGATAAAACAGTGTTAGTGGTGAGAGTGAAGTATTACTCCCCCTGTGGATAAAACAGTGTTAGTGGTGAGAGTGAAGTATTACTCCCCCTGTGGATGAAACAGTGTTAGTGGTGAGAGTGAAGTATTACTCCCCCTGTGGATAAAACCGTGTTAGTGGTTAGAGTGAAGTATTACTCCCCCTGTGGATAAAACAGTGTTAGTGGTGAGAGTGAAGTATTACTCCCCCTGTGGATAAAACAGTGTTAGTGGTGAGAGTGAAGTATTACTCCCCCTGTGGATAAAACAGTGTTAGTGGTGAGAGTGAAGTATTACTCCCCCTGTGGATAAAACAGTGTTAGTGGTGAGAGTGAAGTATTACTCTCCCTGTGGATAAAACAGTGTTAGTGGTGAGAGTGAAGTATTACTCCCCCTGTGGATAAAACCGTGTTAGTGGTGAGAGTGAAGTATTACTCCCCCTGTGGATAAAACCGTGTTAGTGGTGAGAGTGAAGTATTACTCCCCCTGTGGATAAAACAGTGTTAGTGGTGAGAGTGAAGTATTACTCCCCTGTGGATAAAACAGTGTTAGTGGTGAGAGTGAAGTATTACTCCCCCTGTGGATAAAACAGTGTTAGTGGTGAGAGTGAAGTATTACTCCCCCTGTGGATAAAACAGTGTTAGTGGTGAGAGTGAAGTATTACTCCCCCTGTGGATAAAACAGTGTTAGTGGTGAGAGTGAAGTATTACTCCCCCTGTGGATAAAACATTGTTAGCGGTGAGAGTGAAGTATTACTCCCCCTGTGGATAAAACAGTGTTAGTGGTGAGAGTGAAGTATTACTCCCCCTGTGGATAAAACAGTGTTAGTGGTGAGAGTGAAGTATTACTCCCCCTGTGGATAAAAAATTGTTAGTGGTGAGAGGGCTATAGGTATAATGTGGGTAGAGGTGATAGATAGCTGCTGGTGAGGGAGGTTGTTGCATCACACACACACTCACACACACACACACACACACACACACACACACACACACACACACACACACACACACACACACACACACACACACACACACACGTACGCACGCACACACACACTCACACACTCACACACACACACACACACACACACACACACACACACACACACACGTGCACGCACGCACGCACGCACACACACACACACACACACACACACACACACACACACACACACACACACACACACACACACACACACACACACACACACACACACACACACACACACACACACACACACACACACACACACACACACACACACACACACACACACACACACACACACACACACACATAAGGAGAGGGAGTTGATTTCAGCATCTCTCAGCCTCTCTAATCAGAAGTGATGAGACTAGCCAGCCATTGTCCGGTGGATGCATGCTGAACAGTGCAGTGGGATATTTATTGAATTGATGCTTGACAAAGCAGAAAGTGCTTATTTAGCTAATGCGCTTGTGTGTTAGAATCGATCTCGTGATGTCACTTTTCAAACGCACCAACTGCAAAAAAGACAGAGAGAGTGGGATGAGAGAGGGAAGAGAGAGAGGAAAAGAGAAGGAGCGGTAGGAAGAGATAGAGGGAAACTCAACTGCTAAAAGGGGACACAGGAAGAGGAGAGAGAGAGAGGGAGAGAGATCCTCAATGTACAATGTAAAACACCAAATAATGCATGCCGAGCAGAATTAGGTCGATACCTGCTAATTAGCAAAATCCAGAAAAGAGCTTTTAAATTCTACAACCACCAAAAGGAAGCAATTCCCAAACATTCCATAACAAAGCCATCACATACAGAGAGATGAACCTGGAGAAGAGTCCCCTAAGCGAGCTGGTCCTGGAGCTCCGTTCACAAACACAAGCAGACCCCAGAGAGCCCCAGGACAGCAACCCAATTAGACCCAACTAAATCATGAGAAAACAGAAAGAGAATTACTTGAAACATTGGAAAGAATTAACAAAAAGACTGAGCAAACTAGAATGTTATTTGGCCCTAAACAGAGAGTACACAGTGGCAGAATACCTGACCCCTGTGACTGATCCAAACTTAAGGAAAGCTTTGACTATGTACAGACTCAGTGAGCATAGCCTTGCTATTGAGAAAGGCCGCATTAGGCAGACCTGGCTCTCAAGAGAAGACAGGCTATGTGCACACTGCTCACAAAATTAGGTGGAAACTGAGCTCTACTTCCTGCCAAATGTATGACCGTATTAGAGACACATATTTCCCTCAGATTACACAGATCCACAAATATTTTGAAAACAAACCCAATTTTGATAAACTCCCTTATCTACTGGGTGAAAAACCACAGTGTGCCATCACAGCTGCAATATTTGTGACCTGTTGCCACAAGAAAAGGGCAACCAGTGAAGAACAAACACCATTGTAAATACAACCCATATTTATGTTTATTTATTTTCCCGTTTGTACTTTAACTATTTGCACATTGTTACAACACTGTATATAGACATAATATGACATTTGGAATGTCTTTATTCTTTTGGAGCTTCTGAGTGTAATGTTTACTGTTAATATTTATTGTTTATTTCACTTTTGTTTATTATCTACTTCACTTGCTTTGGCAATGTTAACACACGTTTCCCATGCCAATACAGCCCTTGAATTGAATTGAATTGAATTGAAAATAAATATACATAAATATAGGTTGTATTTACAATGGTGTTTGTTCTTCACTGGTTGCCCTTTTCTTGTGGCAACAGGTCACAAATCTTGCTGCTGTGATGGCACACTGTGGTATTTCACCTAATGTCATTCTTTGTGGATCTGTGTAATCTGAGGAAATATGTATCTCTAATATGGTCATACATATGGCAGGAGGTTAGGAAGTGCAGCTCAGTTTCCATTTCATTTTGTGGGCAGTGTCACTCTCCCCCTCTCTCTCTCTCTCTCTCTCTCTCTCTCTCTCTCTCTCTCTCTCTCTCTCTCTCTCTCTCTCTCTCTCTCTCTCTCTTTCTCTCTCTCTCTCTCTGCTCTCTCTCTCTCTCTCTGCTCTCTCTCTCTATCTCTCTCTCTCTCTCTCTCTCTCTCTCTCTCTCTCTCTCTCTCTCTCTCTCTCTCTCTCTCTCTCTCTCTCTGCTCTCTCTCTCTCTCTCTCTGCTCTCTCTCTCTGCTCTATCTCTCTATCTCTCTCTCTCTGTGTCTCTCTCTCTCTCTCTCTCTCTCTCTCTCTCTCTCTCTCTCTCTCTCTCTCTCTCTCTGTCTCTCTCTCTGTATCTCTCTCTCTCTTTTTCTCTATCTCTCTCTCATTCTCTCTCTCTCTCTCTCTCTCTCTCTCTCTCTCTCTCTCTCTCTCTCTCTCTCTGCTCTCCTCTTCTCCTTTTTACTGTGTTTCTTTCAGGAAGGGGGAGAGGAAGATAAGGGGGAGGATGAGGAGGAGGGAAGAGATGGGGGTGTGATGTGACGCTGATAGTGACAGCCATCTGTGCCAGAACAGGATATGCTGTGTGTGTGTGGGTGTCCATATTTCTGCTACAGTACGTCAGGTCTGCACTGGGTCCAGGCTGTCTGTTGATCTGGTGTTTACTATCTGATGTGGTATGAAGAGGATGAGTGATGAAGAGAGAGAGAGAGAGATACACACCTTCTGTCTCTCTGTCCCTCTGTGTCCATACACATACTGATATGATCTGTCTCTCTGGAGAGGGAGGAGAGTAGGAGAGGAGGAGAGGAGGAGGAGAGGGAGGAGAGGGAGGAGAGGAGGAGGAGAGGAGAGGAGAGGAGAGGAGGAGGGAGAGGAGGAGAGGAGGAGGAGAGGGAGGAGGAGGAGAGGAGGAGGGAGGGAGGAGGGAGGGAGGAGAGGAGAGGAGGGAGAGGAGGAGGAGGAGAGGAGGAGAGGAGGAGGGAGAGGAGGAGGAGGAGAGGGAGGAGAGGGAGGGAGGAGGGAGAGGAGGGAGGAGGGAGAAGAGGAGAGAGAGGGAGGAGAGTGAGGGAGGAGAGGAGGAGGGAGGAGAGGAGGAGGGAGGAGAGGGGGGAGGGGGGGAGAGGAGGGAGAGGGAGGGAGGGAGGAGAGGAGGAGGAGGAGAGGGAGGAGAGGGAGGGAGGAGGAGAGTAGGAGGGGAGGAGAGGGAGGAGAGGATGAGAGGGAGGAGAGGGAGGGAGGAGAGAGGAGGAGAGGAGGGAGAGGGGGAGGAGAGGGAGGAGAGGGAGGGGGAGAGGGAGGAGAGGATGAGAGGGAGGAGAGGAAGAGAGGAGGAGAGGGAGGAGAGGGAGGAGAGGAGGAGAGGAGGAGAGGAGGAGAGGGAGGAGAGGAGGGAAAAGGGTGGAAAGTGAGGAAAAGCGGAAGAGAGAAGAGAGGGATAGATTGATGGAGGAGGAGCATCCTCTACCATTTCAGCACTAAAAGAAGATATAAGGTCTGGAAGTGCTTAAATATGCGTTCCTAGCAGATGCACACACTGTGTAAAGTGGTATGTCCAAATGGATGGTGGTGTCACAGACAACTAGCGTTTAGAGAGGCGAGCAAGCAACCAGAGTGTCCGATGGGAAAAAATCTGGTGATAAGTAAGGGTTGCTGGTATCAAATCCTAGATGTCATTGCCTGCCATTGTGCCCTTGAGCAAGAAACTTAACCCCCCACAACAACAGCTCCCTGGGCCTGCCAGGTCACCCCTGATACAAGTCAGTATTTGACGTCCATCCATGTCTGAGTATGGCGGGAGATGACGTGGACACCGGCCACTAGGGGCAACAGTGAGCGCTGTTACCATCAAGTAGGTTTCGGTTTTGTTAGAACTGGGAAGGTGAATGGGCGTAAGCGATTTTTATTTTAAGCATATCCCAAACCTTAATCCTTACCTTAACCATTCGGAGTTATTGCCTAAAGTTAACTTTAACCACTTCAAAATGTAATGTTTGAAACAACTTCGAAATATGAAG
>NC_059197.1:51099773-51132273 GCF_020615455.1 Coregonus clupeaformis | reverse complement strand
CCCTCCATCCTTCCCTCCATCCATCCTTCCATCCCTCCATCCTTCCATCCTTCCATCCATCCTTCCCTCCATCCATCCTTCCATCCCTCCATCCTTCCCTCCATCCCTCCTTCCCTCCATCCCTCCCTCCATCCCTCCATCCTTCCCTCATCCCTCCATCCCTCCATCCCTCCATCCCTCCTTCCCTCCATCCCTCCCTCCATCCCTACATCCTTCCATCCATCCTTCCATCCCTAAATCCTTCCTTCCATCCTTCCATCCATCCCTCCATCCTTCCATCCTTCCTTCCCTCCATCCATCCATCCATCCTTCCATCCTTCCCTCCATCCTTCCCTCCAGCCATCCATCCTTCCATCCTTCCCTCCATCCATCCATCCTTCCATCCTTCCCTCCATCCATCCATCCTTCCCTCCAAATCTCCTTCCCTCCATCCCTCCATCCTTCAATCCATCCATCCATCCTTCCATCCTTCCCTCCATCCATCCATCCTTCCATCCTTCCATCCTTCCATCCATCCATCCATCCATCCCTCCATCCTTCCATCCTTCCATCCCTCCATCCTTCCATCCTTCCATCCCTCCCTCCATCCTTCCATCCATCCTTCCCTCCATCCATCCATCCATCCATCCCTCCATCCTTCCATCCTTCCATCCCTCCATTTTTATTTATTTATTTATTTTATTTAACCTTTATTTAACCAGGTAAGCCAGTTGAGAACAAGTTCTCATTTACAACTGCGACCTGGCCAAGATAAAGCAAAGCAGTGCGATAAAAACAACAACACAGAGTTACATATGGGGTAAACAAAACATAAAGTCAAAAATACAACAGAAAATATATAAACAGTGTGTGCGAATGTAGTAAGTTATGGAGGTAAGGCAATAAATAGGCCATAGTGCAAAATAATTACAATTATAGTTTAGTATTAACACTGGAGTGATAGATGTGCAGAAGATGATGTGCAAATAGAGATAATGGGGTGCAAATGAGCAAAATAAATAACAATGTAAATAACAATATGGGGATGAGGTAGTTGGGTGGGCTAATTTCAGATGGGCTGTGTACAGGTGCAGTGATTGGTAAGGTGCTCTGACAACTGATGCTTAAAGTTAGTGAGGGAGATAAGAGTCTCCAGCTTCAGAGATTTTTGCAGTTCATTCCAGTCATTGGCAGCAGAGAACTGGAAGGAATGGCGGCCAAAGGAGGTGTTGACTTTGGGTATGACCAGTGAGATATACCTGCTGGAGCGCATACTATGGGTGGGTGTTGCTATGGTGACCAATGAGCTAAGATAAGGCGGGGATTTGCCTAGAAGGGATTTATAGATGACCTGGAGCCAGCGGGTTTGGCAACGAATATGTAGTGAGGACCAGCCAACAAGAGCGTACAGGTCACAGTGGTGGGTAGTGTATGGGGCTATGGAGACAAAACGGATGGCACTGTGATAGACTACATCCAATTTGCTGAGTAGAGTGTTGGAAGCTATTTTGAAAATGACATCGCCGAAGTCAAGGATCGGTAGGATAGTCAGTTTTAAAATAAAATAAAATCAAATTTTATTGGCCACATGCGCCGAATACAAAAGGTGTAGATATTACAGTGAAATGCTTACTTACAGCCCTTAACCAACAATGCATTCATTTTTTAAATAAAAAAGTAAAATAAAACAACAACAAAAAAGTGTTGAGAAAAAAAAGAGCAGAAGTAAAATACAATAACAGTAGGGAGGCTATATACAGGGGGGTACCGGTGCAGAGTCAATGGGAAATAACAGTAGGGAGGCTATATATACAGGGGGGTACCGGTGCAGAGTCAATGTGTAATAACAGTAGGGAGGCTGTATATACAGGGGGGTACCGGTGCAGAGTCAATGTGTAATAACAGTAGGGAGGCTGTATATACAGGGGGGTACCGGTGCAGAGTCAATGTGCGGGGGCACCGGCTAGTTGAGGTAGTTGAGGTAATATGTACATGTGGGTAGAGTTAAAGTGACTATGCATAAATAATTAACAGAGTAGCAGCAACGTAAAAAGATGGGGTGGGGGTGGGGGGGCAGTGCAAATAGTCCAGGTAGCCATGATTAGCTGTTCAGGAGTCTTACGGCTTGGAGGTAGAAGCTGTTGAGAAGTATTTTGGACCTAGACTTGGCACTCCGGTACCGCTTGCCGTGCGGTAGCAGAGAGAACAGTCTATGACTAGGGTGGCTGGAGTCTTTGACAATTTTGAGGGCCTTCCTCTGACACCGCCTGGTATAGAGGTCCTGGACACAACGGTATGCTTCATCTGACCACTTTTTTATTAACCGAGTCACTGGTGCTTCCTGCTTTAGTTTTTGCTTATAAGCAGGAATCAGGAGGATAGAGATGGTCAGATTTGCCAAATGGAGGGCGAGGGAGAGCTTTGTATGCGTCTCTGTGTGTGGAGTAAAGGTGGTCCAGAGTTTTTTTTCCCTCTAGTTGCACATTTAACATGCTGGTAGAAATTAGGTAGAATGGATTTAAGTTTCCCTGCATTAAAGTCCCCAGCCACTAGGAGCGCTGCCTCTGGATGAGCGTTTTCCTGTTCACTTTATGGCCTTATACAGCTCATTCAGTCCAATCTTAATGCCAGCATTGGTTTGTGGTGGTAAATAGACAGCTATGAAAAATATAGATGAAAACTCTCTTGGTAAATAGTGTGGTCTACAGCTTAAGATGCTCAACCTCAGGCGAGCAAAACCTAGAGACTTCCTTAGTATTTGATTTTGTGCACCAGCTGTTGTTTACAAATATACACAGACCGCCACCAATCTTCGTCCAATACGAGGTGAGTAATCGCTGTCCTGATATCCAGAAGCTCTTTTTGGTTATAAGAGACGATGGCAGAAACATTATGTACAAAATAAAAATAAATTACAAATAACGCGGAAAAACACACATAATAGTACAATTGGTTAGAGGGCTGTAAAACGGCAGCCATCTTCTCTGGCACCATTCATACATGTGATTTTACGCCATTTTACGAGGGCACGTTTAGCAGCATGACTGAAGGAGGCTTTGTTGCGAAATAGGAAGCCGATTCTAGATGTAACTTTGGATTGGAGATGCTTAATGTGAGTCTGGAAGGAGAGTTTACAGTCTAACCAGACACCTAGGTATTTCTAGTTGTCCACATATTCTAAGTCAGAACCGCCGAGAGTAGTGATTCTAGTCGGGTGGGCGGGTGCAAGCAGCGTTCGATTGAAGAGCATGCATTTAGTTTTACTAGCGTTTAAGAGCAGTTGGAGGCCACGGAAGGAGTGTTGTATGGCATTGAAGCTCATTTGGAGGTTTGTTAACACAGTGTCCAATGAAGGGCCAGATGTATACAAAATGTGTCGTCTGCGTAGAGGTGGATCTGAGAGTCACCAGCAGCAAGAGCGACATCATTGATATCCATCTCTCCATCCTTCCATCCATCCATCCTTCCATCCCTCCATCCCTCCCTCCTTCCCTCCATCTCTCTATCTATCCATCCTTCCATCCCTCCATCCCTCCCTCCTTCCCTCCATCTCTCTATCTATCCATCCTTTCATTCCTCTATCCTCATCTCTGTGTCCTTCTAGATCTCTTACATTATCTATCCTTTATCGCTCACCCTATTTCCCTCCCTACTGTCTCTCTCTTCACCTCTCCCTCTTTCCCTCTTTCCCTCTTTCTCTCCCTACTGTCTCTCTCTTTACCTCCCCCTTTCCCTCTTTCCTTCCCTACTGTCTCTCTCTTCACCTCTCCCTCTTTCCCTCTTTCCCTCTTTCTCTCCCTACTGTCTCTCTCTTCACCTCTCCCTCTTTCCCTCTTTCCCTCTTTCCCTCCCTACTGTCTCTCTCTTTACCGCTCCCCCTTTCAGCCTCCCTCCCTTCCCATCTCCCTATCCATTTTCCCTACCATGTGCACAATTGTGCAAATCCAGACCCTTTTCCTCTCCTCCCTCCTTCACTTCCTCTCCTCCCCCCCTTCACTTCCTCTCCTCCCCTCCCAGCCTTTCTCTACTCCCCTCCATCCCTCTTTCTCTCTCTCTCTCTCCTTCTCTCCCTCCCTCAACTTTTCTGTTCCCCCAGCCCATGTTGTCCGGCTGAGCGCCCGGGCGGCCGGGATATCATAAATATATTGCTTCCTCCTGAGTAATTACACGCCAACAAGTTTTAGAAACTGGCAATTTCCACAGCGATTAATTGAGATCTCTTCATGTGGCAGCACCACATACAAGCTGGCAAACACGCATGAATGCTTTCTCATAATGCATAAAAGTATTGTTAATGTCATTCCAATTATCTAGCCCCGCCATACGTTTGACAACACAGCAGTACACCATACACCAAAAAAAACGAAGCGATAGCTTGGCAGTTGGGACTTATGGATGGTGGGGTTGTGTACTGTGCCAACTATAAACCTGTTGGATCAGATCACAGTCAACTCTCATTTAGCAGTTATCTTTTGTTGTTTAGGCTCTATCTCTCTCCTCTCTCCTCCTCTCTCCTCTCTCCTCTCTTCTTCTCTCCTCTCTCCTCTCTCCTATCTCCTCTCTCCTCTCCTCTCCTCTCCTCTCCTCTCCCCTCTCCTCTCTCCTTCTCTCTCCTTTTATCTCCTCTCTCCTCTCTCCTCTCTCCTCTCTCCTCTCTCCTATGTCCTCTCTCCTGTCTCCTCTCCTCTCCTCTCCTCTCCTCTCCTCTCCTCTCCTCTCCTCTCCTCTCCTCTCCTCTCCTCTCCTCTCCTCTCCTCTCCTCTCCCGTATCTCCTTCTCTTTCCTCTCTCCTATCTCCTCTCTACTCTCCTCTCTCCTTCTCACTCCTCTCTCCTCTCTCCCCTCTCCCTGTCTCTCCTCCTCTTCTCTCTCCTCCTCTAGACACTCTCACCTCTCTCTTCTCCTCTCTAATCTCTCCTCCTTTCTCTCCTCTCATTCTCACTATCACTCTCCTCTCCTCTCCCCTCCTCTCTCCTCTGCTCTCCTCTCCCTCTCTTCTCCTCCATCTCCTCTCTCCTCTCTCCCCCCTAAGTCCTCCTCCTCCTCTCCCCTCTTCTCCTCTCTTTTCTCTCCTACACTACATCCTCTCTCCTCCTCTCCTCCTTCCTTTTCTCTCATCTCTCCCTGTCTCTCCTCCTCTCTCCTCTCTGCTCTCGTCTCCTCTTTCTGCTCTCTCCTCTCCTCTTCTACATCCTCTCTGCTATCTCCTCTTCTCTCCTCTTCTCTCCTCTCTCCTCCTCTCTCCTCTTTCCTCCTCTATCCACTCTCCTCTCTCCTCCTCTTCTCTCCTCTCTCCTCCTCTCTCCTCTCTCCTCCTCTTCTCTTCTCACTCTTCTCTATTCATCGACATCCTCTCTCTTCTCCTCTTCTCTCCTCTCTCTTCCCCTACATCCTCTCTCTTCTCCTCTTCTCACCTCTCTCCTCCTCTCCATTCTCCTCTCTCCTCTCTCCTACTCTCTCCTCCTCTCTCCTCTCCTCCTCTCTCCTCCATCTCCTTTCTCCTCTCCTACGTCCTCTCTCCTCTCTCCCTTCTCCTTGACTCTCCTCCTCTTCCTCCTCTCTCCTCGCTCCTCCTCTTCTCTCCTCTCTTCTCTCCCCTCCTCTAGATACTCTCACCTCTCTCTTCTCCTCTCTCCTCTCTCCTCGTTTCTCTCCTCTCCTCTTATTCTCGCTATCGCTATCGCTCTCCTCTCCTCTCCTCTCCTCTCCTCTCTCTCCTCTCCTCTCCTCTCCTCTCCTCTCCTCTCCTCTCCTCTCCTCTCCTCTTCTCTCCTCTCATCTCTCCTCTGCACTCTTCTCACTCTCTGCTCCTCTCTCCTCCTTCTCTCTCCTTTCTCCTCTCTCCTCTCTTCTCCTCCATCTCCTCTCTCCTCTCTCCTCCCCTATGTCAACTCTCCTCTCTCCTCTCTCCTCTTCTCCTCTGTTTTTTCTCCAACACTACATACTCTCCTCATCTCTCCTCTTCTCTCCTCTCTCCTCCTCTCTCCTCTCTCCTCCTCTCTCCTCTCTCCTCTCTCCTCCTCTTCTCTCCTCTCTCCTCTCTATTCCTCGATATCCTCTCTTCACCTCCTCTCTCCTCTTTCCTCTCCTCCGCTACATCCTCTCTCTTCCCCTCTTCTCTCCTCTCCTCCCCTACATCCTCTATCCTCTCCTCTCTCCTCTCCTCCTCTGTCCTATTTTCTACTTTCTCCTCCTCTATCCTCTTCTCCTCTCTCCTATCTCCTCTCTCCTCTCCTCCTCTCTCCTCTCTCCTCTCTCCTCTTCTCTCCTCCCCTCTTCTCTCCTCCTCTCATCCTCTCTCCTCTCTTCCTCTCTACTCTCTCCTCCTCTCTCCTCCTCTCCTCTCCCCCTCTCTCCTCTCTCCTCCTCTCTCCTCTCCTCCTTTCTCCTCTCCTCCTCTCTCCTCTCCTCCTTTCTCCTCTCCTCCTCTCTCCTCTTCTTCTCCTCTCATCCTCTCTCCTCTATCCTCTTCTTCTCCTCTTCTCTCATCTCTCCACTCTCCTCCTCTCTCCTTGAGGTGTCTCGCTGCGGCAGTGCCACATAAAAGTTGGCAAACAATCCTGAACGCTTTCTCATAATGCATAAATGTATTGTTAATGTCACAACAATTACCTTGCCCGGCCATACGTTTGACAGCACAGCCATACACAAAAAAAGAAGAAGCGATAGCTTGGCAGTTGGGACTTATATTCTATTTTGGGGATGGTGGGGTTGTGTACTGTGCCAACTATAAACCTGTTGGATCAGATCAAAGTCAACTCTCATTTAGCAGTTATCTTATGTTGTTAGGCTCTATCTCTCTCCTCTCTCCTCCTCTCTCCTCCTCTCTCCTCCTCTCTCCTCCTCTCTCCTCTTCTCCTCTCTCCTCATCTCCTCTCTCCTCTTCTCCTCTCTCCTCCTCTCTCCTCCTCTCCTCCTCTCTCCTCTCCTCCTCTCTCCTCCTCTCCTCCTCTCCCCCTCTCTCCTCCTCTCCTCCTCTCCTCCTCTCTCCTCTCTCCTCTTCTCCTCTCTCCTCCTCTCTCCTCCTCTCCTCTCTTCTCCTCTTCTCTCCTCTCTCCTCCTCTCGCCTCTCCTCCTCTCTCCTATTTTCTCATCTCTTCTCCTCTCTTCTCCTCTTCTCTCCTCTCTCATCCTCTCTCCTCTCTCCTTCTCTTCTCCTCTCTTCTCCTCTTCTCTCATCTCTCCACTCTCCTCCTCTCTCCTTGAGGTGTCTCGCTGCGGCAGTGCCATATAAAAGCTGGCGAACCCTCCTGAACGCTTTCTCATAATGCATAAATGTATTGTTAATGTCACAACAATTACCTTGCCCGGCCATACATTTAACAGCACAGCAGTACATCATACACCAATTTATATTTTGTGCCAACTATAAACCTGTTGGATCAGATCACAGTCAACTCTCATTTAGCAGTTATCTTTTGTTGTTTAGGCTCTATCTTTCTCCTCTCCTCCTCTCTCCTCTTTTCCTCTCCCTACTCTCTCCTCTCCTCCCTCCTCTCCTCCTCAACATCCTCTCTCCTCTCCTCTTTCCTCCTCTCTCCTCTTCTCTCCTCTCTCCTCCTCAACATCCTCTCTCCTCTCCTCTTTCCTCCTCTCTCCTCTCCTCCCTCCTCTCCTCTTTCCTCCTCTCTCCTCTCCTCCCTCCTCTCCTCCTCTCATCCTCTCTCCTCTCCTCTTTCCTCCTCTCTCCTCTCCTCCCTCCTCTCCTCCTCTCCTCATCTCATCCTCTCTCCTCTCCTCTTTCCTCCTCTCTCCTCTTCTCCCTCCTCTCCTCCTCTCATCCTCTCTCCTCTCCTCTTTCCTCCTCTCTCCTCTTCTCCCTCCTCTCCTCCTGTCTTCTCTCTCCTCCTCTATATACATCTCTCATTCTCAGTGAAAGCAAGCATGTAATGTATTCTCTGGCAGTAAATGTCAGTGCAGCTGCCTAGCCTCGCGGCATCTCTCTCTCTCTCTCTCTCTCTCTCTCTCTCTCTCTCTCTCTCTCTCTCTCTCTCTCTCTCTCTCTCTCTCTCTCTCTCTCTCTCTCTCTCTCTCTCTCTCTCTCTGTCATTTACACCACTTGCAGACATATAGGAGTGATGCTGCAGTGACGTGATAGTTGTTTAGAAAATCCTTTATTTCACTTCGGGCTGAGGCGCTTTGTGTGTGTGTGTGTGTGTGTGTGTGTGAGTGCCTGTGTGTGTGTGTGTGTGTGTGTGAGTGCCTGTGTGCGTGTGTGTGTGTGTGTGAGTGCCTGTGTGTGTGTGAGTGCCTGTGTGTGTGTGTGTGTGTGTGTGTGAGTGCCTGTGTGTGTGTGTGTGTGAGTGTGTGTGTGTGTGTGTGTGTGTGTGTGCCTGTGTGTGTGTGTGTGTGTGAGTGCCTGTGTGTGTGTGTGAGTGCCTGTGTGTGTGAGTGCCTGTGTGTGTGAGTGCCTGTGTGTGTGAGTGCCTGTGTGTGTGTGTGAATATTGTGTTTGTGTATGTGTGTGAGTTGTTCTACTGTCTGCACTGCCTCATAGGTTGGTTGTCATGACACCCAGGGAAGGAAAACTTGGAGGTCGGTCTGCTGCTCCGTATGGGGAAGCATGAAATCCACCCAGACTGGAACTATGCACCATTCAGCCGGCTAAACCTCTCAGACGGGACAGTTCTACAGATTCTATATGCCACTCTAGTTCCTGAAGGGTGCAGTCTTAGTTGTGTGGACCCAGGATGGGCAGGTTTTTGTTCCAGCCCACTATTAGCACACCTAAATGAATTAATGAAGGCCTTTATAGGTAGAAGAAGGTACGCAAGGTGGACTCACTTACTCCAGCTGACGAAAGCTTATTCAAAAAGGGCTTGATCACTGGACTAAAGCTAATTCAACAATGGCTTGATCACTAGTCTAAAGCTAATTTAACAATGCCTTGATACCTAGACTAAAGCTAATTCAACAATGGCTTGATGCCTAGACTAAAGCTAATTCAACAATTGCTTGATACCTACACTAAAGCTAATTCAACAATGGCTTGATACCTAGCCTAAAGCTAATTCAACAATGTCTTGATACCTAGACTAAAGCTAATTCAACAATGGCTTGATACCTAGACTAAAGCTAATTCAACAATGGCTTGATAACTAGACTGAAGCTAATTCAACAATGGCTTGATACCTAGACTAAAGCTAATTCAACAATGGCTTGATACCTAGACTAAAGCGAATTCAACAATGGCTTGATAACTAGACTAAAGCCAATTCAACAATGGCTTGATACCTAGACTAAAGCTAATTCAACAATGGCTTGATTCCTAGACTAATGCTAATTCAACAATGGCTTGATACCTAGACTAAAGCTAATTCAACAATGGCTTGATAACTAGACTAAAGCCAATTCAACAATGGCTTGATACCTAGACTAAAGCTAATTCAACAATGGCTTGATACCTAGACTAAAGCCAATTCAACAATGGCTTGATACCTAGACTAAAGTTAATTCAACAATGGCTTGATACCTAGACTAAAGCTAATTCAACAATGGCTTGATACCTAGACTAAAGCTAATTCAACAATGGCTTGATACCTACACTAAAGCTAATTCAACAATGGCTTGATACCTAGACTAAAGCTAATTCAACAATGGCTTGATACCTAGACTAAAGCTAATTCAACAATGGCATGCTAACTAGAATAAAGCTAATTCAACAATGGCTTGATACCTAGACTAAAGCTAATTCAACAATGGATTGATACCTAGACTAAAGCTAATTCAACAATGGCTTCATACCTAGACTAAAGCTAATTCAACAATGGCTTGATACCTAGACTAAAGCTAATTCAACAATGGCTTGATACCTATACTAAAGCTAATTCAACAATGGCTTGATACCTAGACTAAAGCTAATTCAACAATGGCTTGATACCTAGACCAAAGCTAATTCAACAATGGCTTGATACCTAGACTAAAGCTAATTCAACAATGGCTTGATAACTAGACTAAAGCCAATTCAACAATGGCTTGATACCTAGACTAAAGCTAATTCAACAATGGCTTGATACCTAGACTAAAGCCAATTCAACAATGGCTTGATACCTACACTAAAGCTAATTCAACAATGGCTTGATACCTAGACTAAAGCTAATTCAACAATGGCTTGATACCTAGACTAAAGCTAATTCAACAATGGCTTGATAACTAGATTAAAGCTTATTCAACAATGGCTTGATACCTAGACTAAAGCTAATACAACAAGGCATGATAACTAGACTAAAGTTAATTCAACAATGGCTTGATCACTAGATTGGAAGAAAAATCTAAGAGAGAGGTTAGGCAGGAGAAAATGGTGGACAGGATAGTTTGACAGGATAGTTTGACAGGATAGTTTGACAGGATAGTTTGACAGGATAGTTTGACAGGATAGTTTGACAGGATAGTTTGACAGGATAGTTTGACAGGATAGTTTGACAGGATAGTTTGACAGGATAGTTTGACAGGATAGTTTGACAGGATAGTTTGACAGGGAAGACTTTCCTCCAGTGTGGAAAACCCTGTGGTGTGGAATGACAATCCCCTCTACTCTTCTCCTCCCTCCTTGTCCCCTCTCCCTCCTCACTTCTCCTCCCTCCTTGTCCCCTCTCCCTCCTCACTTCTCCTCCCTCCTTGTCCCCTCTCCCTCCTCACTTCTCCTCCCTCCTTGTCCCCTCTCCCTCCTCACTTCTCCTCCCTCCTTGTCCCCTCTCCCTCCTCACTTCTCCTCCCTCCCTCCTTGTCCACTCTCCATCCTCTTCACTTCTCATCATCTTCCCTCTCTTCCCTCTCCTCCCTCTCCTCCCTCTCTTCCCTCTCCTCCCTATCCTCCCTATCCTCCCTCTCCTCCCTATCCTCCCTCTCCTCCCTATCCTCCCTATCCTCCCTATCCTCCCTCTCCTCCCTATCCTCCCTCTCCTCCCTCTCCTCCCTCTCCTCCCTCTCCTCCCTCTCCTCCCTCTCCTCCCTCTCTTCCCTCTCGTCCTCCCTTCTCCTTATTTAGTCTCACCCATCACCTGTCACCATCTACCTCTGTCTGTCTCTGTCTCTCTCTCTCTCTCCTTCCTCTCTCTCTTCTTTCCTATGTACCATTTTCTCCTCTCCTCACCCATCACCTGTCACCATCTACCTCTGTCTGTCTCTCTCTCTCTCTCTCCTTCCTCTCTCTCTTCTTCTCCTATGTACCATTTTTCTCCTCTCCTCACCCATCACCTGTCACCATCTACCTCTGTCTGTCTGTCTCTCTCTCTCCTTCCTCTCTCTCTTCTTTCCTATGTACCATTTTCTCCTCTCCTCACCCATCACCTGTCACCATCTACCTGTGTCTGTCTTTGTCTCTCTCTCTCCTTCCTCTCTCTCTTCTTTCCTATGTACCATTTTCTCCTCTCCTCACCCATCACCTGTCACCATCTACCTCTGTCTGTCTCTCTCTCTCTCTCCTTCCTCTCTCTCTTCTTTCCTATGTACCATTTTCTCCTCTCCTCAACCATCACCTGTCGCCATCTACCTCTGTCTGTCTCTGTCTATCTCTCTCCTTCCTCTCTCTCTTCTTTCCTATGTACCATTTTATCCTCTCCTCACCCATCACCTGTCACCATCTACCTCTGTCTGTCTCTGTCTCTCTCTCTCTCCTTCCTCTCTCTCTTCTTTCCTATGTACCATTTTCTCCTCTCCCTCACCCCATCACCTGTCACCATCTACCTCTGTCTGTCTCTCTCTCTCTCTCCTTCCTCTCTCTCTTCTTTCCTATGTACCATTTTCTCCTCTCCTCACCCATCACCATCTACCTCTGTCTGTCTCTGTCTCTCTCTCTCCTTCCTCTCTCTCTTCTTTCCTATGTACCATTTTCTCCTCTCCTCACCCATCACCTGTCACCATCTACCTCTGTCTGTCTCTGTCTCTCTCTCTCCTTCCTCTCTCTCTTCTTTCCTATGTACCATTTTCTCCTCTCCTCACCCATCACCTGTCACCATCTACCTCTGTCTGTCTCTCTCTCTCTCTCCTTCCTCTCTCTCTTCTTTCCTATGTACCATTTTCTCCTCTCCTCACCCATCACCTGTCACCATCTACCTCTGTCTCTGTCTCTCTCTCTCTCCTTCCTCTCTCTCTTATTTTCCTATGTACCATTTTCTCCTCTCCTCACCCATCACCTGTCACCATCTACCTCTGTCTGTCTCTCTCTCTCTCTCCTTCCTCTCTCTCTTCTTTCCTATGTACCATTTTCTCCTCTCCTCACCCATCACCTGTCACCATCTACCTCTGTCTGTCTCTCTGTCTCTCCTTCCTCTTCTCTCTTCTTTCCTATGTACCATTTTCCTCCTCTCCTCACCCATCACCTGTCACCATCTACCTCTGTCTGTCTCTGTCTCTCTCTCCTTCCTCCTCTCTCTTCTTTCCTATGTACCCATTTTCTCCTCTCCTCACCCATCACTTGTCACCATCTACCTCTGTCTGTCTCTCTCTCTCTCTCCTTCCTCTCTCTCTTCTTTCCTATGTACCATTTTATACTCTCCTCACCCATCACCTGTCACCATCTAACTCTGTCTGTCTCGCTCTCTCTCTCCTTCCTCTCTCTCTTCTTTCCTATGTACCATTTTCTCCTCTCCTCACCCATCACCTGTCACCATCTACCTCTGTCTGTCTCTCTCTCTCTCCTTCCTCTCTCTCTTCTTTTTTCCTATGTACCATTTTTCTCCTCTCTCACCCATCACCTGTCACCATCTACCTCTGTCTGTCTCTCTCTCTCCTTCCTCTCTCTCTTCTTCTCCTATGTACCATTTTCTCTCTCTCACCCTCACCTGTCACCATCTACCTCGTCTGCTCCCTCTCTCTCTCCTTCCTCTCTCTTCTTTCCTATGTACCATTTTTCCTCTCCTCACCCATCACCTGTCACCATCTACCTCTGTCTGTCTCTCTCTCTCTCTCCTTCCTCTCTCTCTTTCTTTCCTATGTACCATTTTCTCCTCTCCTCACCCATCACCTGTCACCATCTACCTCTGTCTGTCTCTGTCTCTCTCTCTCCTTCCTCTCTCTCTTCTTTCCTATGTACCATTTTCTCCTCTCCTCACCCATCACCTGTCACCATCTACCTCTGTCTGTCTCTGTCTCTCTCTCTCCTTCCTCTCTCTCTTCTTTCCTATGTACCATTTTCTCCTCTCCTCACCCATCACCTGTCACCATCTACCTCTGTCTGTCTCTGTCTCTCTCTCCTTCCTCTCTCTCTTCTTTCCTATGTACCATTTTCTCCTCTCCTCACCCATCACCTGTCACCATCTACCTCTGTCTGTCTCTCCCTCTCTCTCCTTCCTCTCTCTCTTCTTTCCTATGTACCATTTTCTCCTCTCCTCACCCATCACCTGTCACCATCTACCTCTGTCTGTCTCTGTCTCTCTCTCTCCTTCCTCTCTCTCTTCTTTACTATGTACCATTTTTTCTCCTCTCCTCCACCCCATCACCTGTCACTATCTACCTCTGTCTGTCTCTGTCTCTCTCTCTCCTTCCTCTCTCTCTTCTTCCTGTACTATTTTTCTCTCCTCACTCCATCACCTGTCACCATCTACCTCTGTCTGTCTCTGTCTCTCTCTCTCCTTCCTCTCTCTCTTCTTTCCTATGTACCATTTTTCTCCTCTCCTCACCCATCACCTGTCACCATCTACCTCTGTCTGTCTCTGTCTCTCTCTCTCTTCCTCTCTCTCTTCTTCCTATCATACCATTTTCCTCTCCTCACCCATCACCTGTCACCATCTACCTCTGTCTGTCTCTCTCTCTCTCTCCTTCCTCTCTCTCTTCTTTCCTATGTACCATTTTCTTCTCTCCTCACCCATCACCTGTCACCATCTACCTCTGTCTCTGTCTCTCTCTCTCTCCTTCCTCTCTCTCTTCTTTCCTATGTCCTTTTTCTCTCTCTCTCCACTCATCACCTGTCACCATCTACCTCTGTCTGTCTCTCTCTCTCTCTCCTTCCTCTCTCTCTTCTTTCCTATGTACCATTTTTCCTCTCCCTCTCCTCACCCATCACCTGTCACCATCTACCTCTGTCTGTCTCTGTCTCTCTCTCTCCTTCCTCTCTCTCTTTCTTTCCTATGTACCATTTTCTCTCTCTCTCACCCATCACCTGTCACCATCTACACTCTGTCTGTCTCTCTCTCTCTCCTTCCTTCTCTCTTCTTTCCTATGTACCTTATTTTTCTCTCTCTCACCCATCACCTGCTCACCATCTACCTCTGTCTGTCTCTCTCTCTCTCTCCTTCCTCTCTCTCTTCTTTCCTATGTACCATTTTCTCCTCTCCTCACCCATCACCTGTCACCATCTACCTCTGTCTGTCTCTCTCTCTCTCTCCTTCCTCTCTCTCTTCTTTCCTATGTACCATGTTCTCCTCTCCTCACCCATCACCTGTCACCATCTACCTCTGTCTGTCTCTCTCTCTCTCTCTCTCCTTCCTCTCTCTCTTCTTTCCTATGTACCATTTTCTCCTCTCCTCACCCATCACCTGTCACCATCTACCTCTCTGTCTCTCTCTCTCTCTCTCTCCTTCCTCTCTCTCTTCTTTCCCTATGTACCATTTTCCTCTCCTCACCCATCACCTGTCACCATCTACCTCTGTCTGTCTCTGTCTCTCTCTCTCCTTCCTCTCTCTCTTCTTTCCTGTGTACCATTTTCTCCTCTCCTCACCCATCACCTGTCACCATCTACCTCTGTCTGTCTCTGTCTCTCTCTCCTTCCTCTCTCTCTTCTTTCCTATGTACCATTTTCTCCTCTCTCCTCACCCATCACCTGTCACCATCTACCTCTGTCTGTCTCTCTCCTCTCTCTCTCCTTCCTCTCTCTCTTCTCCTATGTACCATTTTCTCCTCTCCTCACCCATCACCTGTCACCATCTACCTCTGTCTGTCTCTTCTCTCTCTCTCCTTCCTCTCTCTCTTCTTTCCTATGTACCATTTTCTCCTCTCTCCTCACCCATCACCTGTCACCATCTACCTCTGTCTGTCTCTGTCTCTCTCTCTCCTCTCTCTCTTCTTTCCTATGTACCATTTTCTCCTCTCCTCACCCATCACCTGTCACCATCTACCTCTGTCTGTCTCTCTCTCTCTCTCCTTCCTCTCTCTCTTCTTTCCTATGACCATTTTCTCCTCTCCTCACCCCATCACCTGTCACCATCTACCTCTGTCTGTCTCTCTCTCTCTCTCCTTCCTCTCTCTCTTCTTTCCTATGTACCATTTTCTCCTCTCCTCACCCATCACCTGTCACCATCTACCTCTGTCTGTCTCTGTCTCTCTCTCTCCTTCCCTCTCTCTTCTTTCCTATGTACCATTTTCTCCTCTCCTCACCCATCACCTGTCACCATCTACCTCTGTCTGTCTCTCTCTCTCTCTCCTTCCTCTCTCTCTTCTTTTCCTTATGTACCATTTTCTCCTCTCCTCACCCATCACCTGTCACCATCTACCTCTGTCTGTCTCTCTCTCTCTCTCCTTCCTCTCTCTCTTCTTTCCTATGTACCATTTTCTCCTCTCCTCTCACCTATCACCTGTCACCATCTACCTCTGTCTGTCTCTCTCTCTCTCTCCTTCCTCTCTCTCTTCTTTCATATGTACCATTTTATCCTCTCCTCACCCATCACCTGTCACCATCTACCTCTGTCTGTCTCTCTCTCTCTCTCCTTCCTCTCTCTTCTTTCCTATGTACCATTTTCTCTCTCCCTCACCCCATCACCTGTCACCATCTACCTCTGTCTGTCTCTCTCTCTCTCTCCTTCCTCTCTCTCTTCTTTCCTATGTACCATTTTTCTCCTCTCCTCACCCATCACCTGTCACCATCTACCTCTGTCTGTCTCTCTCTCTTTCTCCTTCCTCTCTCTCTTCTTTCCTATGTACCATTTTCTCCTCTCCTCACCCATCACCTGTCACCATCTACCTCTGTCTCTGTCTCTCTCTCTCTCTCCTTCCTCTCTCTCTTCTTTCCTATGTACCATTTTCTCCTCTCCTCACCCATCACCTGTCACCATCTACCTCTGTCTGTCTCTGTCTCTCTCTCTCCTTCCTCTCTCTCTTCTTTCCTATGTACCATTTTTCTCCTCTCTCACCCATCACCTGTCACCATCTACCTCTGTCTGTCTCTGTCTCTCTCTCTCCTTCCTCTCTCTTCTTCTCCTATGTACCCTTTTCTCCTCTCCTCACCCATCACCTGTCACCATCTACCTCTGTCTGTCTCTGTCTCTCTCTCTCCTTCCTCTCTCTCTTCTTTCCTATGTACCATTTTCTCCCTCTCCTCCACCCATCACCTGTCACCATCTACCTCTGTCTGTCTCTCTCTCTCTCTCCTTCCTCTCTCTCTTCTTTCCTATGTACCATTTTCTCCTCTCCTCACCCATCACCTGTCACCATCTACCTCTGTCTGTCTCTGTCTCTCTCTCTCCTTCCTCTCTCTCTTCTTTCCTATGTACCATTTTCTCCTCTCCTCACCCATCACCTGTCACCATCTACCTCTCTCTGTCTCTGTCTCTCTCTCTCCTTCCTCTCTCTTCTTTCCTATGTACCATTTTCTCCTCTCCTCACCCATCTCCTGTCACCATCTACCTCTCTCTGTCTCTGTCTCTCTCTCTCCTTCCTCTCTCTCTTCTTTCCTATGTACCATTTTCTCCTCTCCTCACCCATCACCTGTCACCATCTACCTCTGTCTGTCTCTGTCTCTCTCTCTCTTCCTCTCTCTCTTCTTTCCTATGTACCATTTTCTCCTCTCCTCACCCATCACCTGTCACCATCTACCTCTGTCTGTCTCTCTCTCTCTCTCCTTCCTCTCTCTCTTCTTTCCTATGTACCATTTTCTCCTCTCCTCACCCATCACCTGTCACCATCTACCTCTGTCTGTCTGTCTCTCTCTCTCCTTCCTCTCTCTCTTCTTTCCTATGTACCATTTTCTCCTCTCCTCACCCATCACCTGTCACCATCTACCTCTGTCTGTCTCTGTCTCTCTCTCTCCTTCCTCTCTCTCTTCTTTCCTATGTACCATTTTCTCCTCTCCTCACCCATCACCTGTCACCATCTACCTCTGTCTGTCTCTGTCTCTCTCTCTCCTTCCTCTCTCTCTTCTTTCCTATGTACCATTTTCTCCTCTCCTCACCCATCACCTGTCACCCTTCATCTCCTTCTCTCTTTCCGTCTCTCCCTCCTACGGAGATCCCTCTCTCCATGGTTCACACATCAAATGTTTCTTCTCTTCTGTGCACTCCCTCTCTCTCATGGGGGGGTTGCCATGGTGACAGATCAGATGGATGATTGACAGGACCCTGGGCTCCAGTAGCCCCACCCTCCCTCTGAACACCTCACACAGCTAGCCGGACGCTGCCACTAACAAATCCCATGTCACACGCGCACACACACACACACACACACACACACACACACACACACACACACACACACACACACAAATAGACATACATGTATAGTAATGAATACACACTTTTAAGTGTGTATGTGTGTGTGTTTTTGTTTATGTCTGCGTTTGCTTGTGTGCACGTGTGTGTGTCACACTCTTTACCAGCCATACCAGCTTTAAAAGCCACAGCATCTCTCTACACTAGTCTCTCTGGCGAGACAGACAGAGCTAAGGGCCACACTAACACTTGTTTTTTTGTGCTGTTAAATTGTCTCCTGAGAATATTCTTAAGAAGGGAAGAGAGTGTTCCCAATGTGAAACGATTAACACAAATCTGAATTAATATGATTTAAATCTAATTTAATTAAATCACTCCACCGTTGCTTCGACTTGCATCAGCCAACCCATGCTCTTCCCCGAAGACTTATTAGACGTAAGTCATAATACCCTGAAAACTTTTGTAGTGTTCTGGAAGGTGGTTTTAATAATGAGCTCTGTTTAAGGGCCTATGGCTTAGAAAGCAGACTGTATTGTACTGCATTATCTAAGCTGAATGTAACATCAAAACCCAACACAATATTTCTCAGTCTGCATTTGTATTTATTTATTTTTGTTCTAACGTGAGCGACGTATGGGTTATTATTTTGTATTTATTTATTTTTTAGGGGGTAGATCAGCTTTAATTGTCACGGTTTCGGCCGAGACTGCTCCTCCTCCTGGTTCGGGCAGGCTTCGGCGTTCGCCGTCCCCGGAGTACTAGCTGCCACCGTTGAATGTTTCGTGGTGTGATTGCTTTGGTCTGTCTTGTACACCTGTGTCTGTTTGTGTTCTGATTACGTGTCCTATAAGTTCCCTGTTTTGTATTGGTTAGATTGTGTGTTGTTGTCTGCCTGTCGTTCGGAGCTGCGTGTTGACGCTCTGTTTGTTTGTTTAGTGTTTACGCATGGTTTACGTATTCACTCGCCTCTGTTTGTTTCGAGGCCGTGTATTGTATTTTACACTTTCGACTAGTAAAGTCTGTTGGACGAAGCCTCTGTGTCCTGCGCCTGACTCCTCCACCACATCCACATCGGTTCATCTGACATTAATATTGCAGATACATTGTAACTTCCATCAATGTAATTGTCTGCATCACTTCCAATCCCCCATATGTTTTTTTTTCTTTCTTTGAACAGTGAGAGACAGAGTAACAACAAAAAAATCCAGAAAAATGCATGTAAAAATGTTATAAATTGATTTGCATTTTAATCAGGGAAATAAGTATTTGACATGACTTAGTACTTGGTGGCAAAACCCTTGTTGGCAATCACAGAGGCCAGACGTTTCTTGTAGTTGGCCACCAGGTTTGCACACATCTCAGGAGGGATTTTGTCCCACTCCTCTTTGCAGATCTTCTCCAAGTCATTAAGGTTTCGAGGCTGACGTTTGGCAACTCGAACCTTCAGCTCCCTCCACAGATTGTCTATGGGTTTAAGGTCTGGAGACTGGCTAGGCCACTCCAGGACCTTAATGTGCTTCATCTTGAGCCACTCCTTTGTTGCCTTGGCCGTGTGTTTTGGGTAATTGTCATGCTGGAATACCCATCCACGACCCATTTTTCAATGCCCTGGCTGAGGGAAGGAGGTTCTCACCCAAGATTTGACGGTACATGGCCCCGTCCATCGTCCCTTTGATGTGAAGTTGTCCTGTCCCCTTAGCAGAAAAACACCCCCAAAGCATAATATTTCCACCTCCATGTTTGATGGTGGGGATGGTGTTCTTGGGGTCATAGGCAGCATTCCTCCTCCTCCAAACACGGCGAGTTGAGTTGATGCCAAAGAGCTCCATTTTGGTCTCATCTGACCACAACACTTTCACCCAGTTCTCCTCTGAATCATTCAGATGTTCATTGGCAAACTTCAGACGGGCCTGTAGATGTGCTTTCTTGAGCAGGGGGACCTTGCAGGCGCTGCAGGATTTCAGTCCTTCACGGCGTAATGTGTTACCAATTGTTATCTTGGTGACTATGGTCCCAGCTGCCTTGAGATCATTGACAAGATCCTCCCGTGTAGTTATGTGCTGATTCCTCACCGTTCTCATGATCATTGCAACTCCACGAGGTGAGATCTTGCATGGAGCCCCAGGCCGAGGGAGATTGACAGTTATTTTGTGTTTCTTCCATTTGCGAATAATCGCACCAACTGTTGTCACCTTCTCACCAAGCTGCTTGGCGATGGTCTTGTAGCCCATTCCAGCCTTGTGTAGGTCTACAATCTTGTCCCTGACATCCTTGGAGAGCTCTTTGGTCTTGGCCATGGTGGAGAGTCTGGAATCTGATTGATTGATTGCTTCTGTGGACAGGTGTCTTTTATACAGGTAACAAGCTGAGATTAGGAGCACTCCCTTTAAGAGTGTGCTCCTAATCTCAGCTCGTTACCTGTATAAAAGACACCTGGGAGACAGAAATCTTTCTGAATGAGAGGGGGTCAAATACTTATTTCCCTCATTAAAATGCAAATCAATTTATAACATTTTTGACATGCATTCTTCTGGATTTTTGTTGTTGTTATTCTGTCTCTCACTGTTCAAATAAACCTATCATTAAAATTATAGACTGATCATTTCTTTGTCAGTGGGAAAACTTACAAAATCAGCAGGGGATCAATTACTTTTTTTCCCTCACTGTACATACAAATATACATATCCTTTAAAAAATATATATTTCCCTTTATTACTTTCCAACCCCACCACCCCTTCCCTAATTGGAGTAAACTAGTGAACAACAACGCTTAGGCCTCTACTTCCAGCTTATACAGTTGAAGTCAGAAGTTTACATACACTTTAGCCAAATACATTTAAACTCAGTTTTTCACAATTCCTGACATTTAATCCTAGTAAAACTTCCCTGTCTTAGGTCAGTTAGGATCACCACTTTATTTTAAGAATGTGAAATGTCAGAATAATAGTAGAGAGCATGATTTATTTCAGATTTTATTTATTTCATCACATTCACGGTGGGTCAGAAGTTTACATACACTCAATTAGTATTTGATAGCATTGCCTTTAAATTGTTTAACTTAGGTCAAACATTTTGGGTAGCCTTCCACAAGCTTCCCACAATAAGTTGGGTGAATTTTGGCCCATTCTTCCTGACAGAGCTGGTGTAACTGAGTCAGGTTTGTAGGCCTCCTTGCTCGCACATGCTTTTTCAGTTCTGCCCACACATTTTCTATAGGATTGAGGTCAGGGCTTTGTGATGGCCACTCCAATACCTTGACTTTGTTGTCCTTAAGCCATTTTGCCACAACTTTGGAAGTATGCTTGGGTTCATTGTCCATTTGGAAGACCCATTTACAACCAAGCTTGAACTTCATGACTGATGTCTTGAGATGTTGCTTCAATATATCCACATCTATTTTGTGAAGTGCACCAGTCTCTCCTGCAGCAAAGCACCCCCAAAGCATGATGCTGCCACCCCCGTGCTTCACGTTTGGGATGGTGTTCTTCGGCTTGCAAGCCACCCCCTTTTTCCTCCAAATATAACGATGGTCATTATGGCCAAACAGTTCTATTTTTGTTTCATCAGACCAGAGGACATTTCTCCAAAAAGTACGATCTTTGTCCCCATGTGCAGTTTCAAACCATATTGTGGCTTTTTTTATGGCGGTTTTGGAGCAGTGGCTTCTTCCTTGCTGAGCGGCCTTTCAAGTTATGTCGATATAGGACTTGTTTTACTGTGGATATAGATAATTTTGTACCTGTTTCCTCCAGCATCTTCACAAGGCTCTTTGCTGTTGTTCTGGGATTGATTTGCACTTTTCGCACAAAGTACATTCATCTCTAGGAGACAGAACGCGTCTCCTTCCTGAGTGGTATGACGGCTGCGTGGTCCCATGGTGTTTATACTTGCGTACTATTGTTTGTACAGATGAACGTTGTACCTTCAGATGTTTGGAAATTGCTCCCAAGGATGAACCAGACTTGTGGAGGTCTACAATTTCTTTTTCTGAGGTCTTTGCTGATTTCTTTTGATTTTCCCATGATGTCAAGCAAAGAGGCACTGAGTTTGAAGGTAGGCCTTGAAATACATCCACAGGTACACCTCCAATTGACTGAAATGATGTCAATTAGCCTATCAGAAGCTTCTAAAGCCATGACATCATTTTCTGGAATTTTCCAAGCTGTTTAAAGGCACCGTCAACTTAGTGTATGTAAACTTCTGACCCACTGGAATTGTGATACAGTGAATTATAAGTGAAATAATCTGTCTGTAAACAATTGTTGGATAAATTACTTGTGTCATGCACAAAGTAGATGTCCTAACCGACTTGCCATAACTATAGTTTGTTAACAAGAAATGTGTGGAGTGGTTGAAAAACAAGTTTTAATGACTTCAACCTAAGTGTACGTAAACTTCCGACTTCAACTGTACATACTACATACATTTTATCGACACAAAATTACAAAATTAAATGTTGTTTGTTTTTACTCCTGAACTTCCTCTAACCTGAACCTCTCTGATAATTTTCATGATGTCCATCCGGTTTGCTTCTATATGCCATGTCTTTCTAACTGTGCTCTTTCACAAGAGTTTTCAACCTATGACCTATAACCTATAACCTATAGACAACCTTTGGGTTTGTTACCTTTTATTTTTTTTCAAAACGATACGTATTATACATGTTACACTTATCATTCCTGTTTCTAACCTGTCTCTCTTTCCTTCTTCTCTCTCTCTCTCTCTGTTGGTCTGCCTGTTGGTCAGTCTGTATTTCTAACCTGTCTCACTCCTTCCCTCTCCCCCCAGCGGATGATGGTTCCTGTTTCTAACCTGTGTCTCTCTTCTCTCTCCCCCCAGCGGATGATGGTTGTGGGGGTACGTTGAGAGGTCAGAGTGGTGTGATCACCAGCCCCAACTACCCAGGGGAGTACAGCAACAACGCAGACTGTACCTGGACCGTCCTGGCTGAGCCTGGAGACACCATCGCCCTGATCTTCTCTGACTTCACACTGGAGGACGACTATGACCTGCTGGAGGTCAGCGGCACAGACGGGTCCTCCCAGTGGTGAGTACCCAGCCCGAGGGGGCCGTTTTGTGGAGAGGGGTGGGGTATGGTGTTTGATGGTTGGTAAACTGCTGGAGGTAGGGTTGCTGAGTGGCACTCTATGTAGTGAGTACCCAGCCGGGGTGGCTTCTATGTAGGGCAAGGATCGGGAGAGGGTGGGGTATGGTGCTGGTTGGTTGGTCTACTGCTGGAGGTCAGCAGCACAGAGGGGTTGTCCCAGTGGTGAGTACCAAGCCAAGGGGGACGTTTTGTGGGGAGCAGATGGTGAGAGGGTGGGGCTTGGTGCTGGTTAAAATATTTACCTTTACATTTACATTTTAGTCATTTAGCAGATGCTCTTTACTGTGCTATTACCTGCAGGAAATCAGCATGTCCTGTCTCTAGCTTTATTTAGCTGTTTTAAATTTAAAGAAGATATGATTAGTGATTACTGGTGAGCTTGTTCCTTGGTTTGTCATAGCTGTAATGCTACACGGATATGATTGCTACAGCAGCTTGTTCGTGTGTCTTCTCTTTAGTACATTTTGTTCTCTCCTGAATGAATAGATGATGCTCTTGTCTCACGGCTCGTGAGACATCTCAGCGTCCTACCTGTTGATTTGCTGTTGAAATTCTGATGGATGGATCTGGTTGGCTACTCAGCTGTGACTGTCTGTGGGGAGTTGCAGTCTGATGAAGAGAGCTCTGCTCTGGATGTAATTCATTAATTACTGTGATTCAAGCGTTCAAGATGATGGTGCCGACAGACAAGGTCGCCCTGTTGCTAGCTTCTACCGAACTTTGCAGTTTTTTTTGGGGGGGGGGGTTAATAATCATTCCCACAGTTGTGTTCAAGTTGGCTGGATGTCCTTTGGATAGTGGACCATTCTTGATACACACGGGAAACTGTTGAGGGTGAAAAACCCAGCAGCATTGCAGTTCTTGACACACTCAAACCGGTACACCTGGCACCTACTGCCATACCCTGTTCAAAGGCACTTAAATATTTTGTATTGCCCATTCACCCTCTGAATGGCACACATACACAATCCATGTCTCAATTGTCTCAAGGCTTAAAAATCCTTCTTTAACCTGTCTCTTCCCCTTCATGTACACTGATTGAAGAGGATTTTACATCAATAAGGGATCATAGCTTTAACCTGGATTCATTTGGTCAGTCTATGTCATGGAAAGAGCAGGTGTTTTTAATCTTTTCTACACAGAGAATTTTTACTTGCACTTATCATGGTATGAGGTCTCCACATCTACAGTATGTGAAAAGGCAATCTGAATGCACTTACAGAAACTGAGCAGTGAATGAACTGGACCGACTCTGAACAGACTCTAAACTGAGAACTGAGTCACCCATCAGAAGTGATGCTCTTATTCTGTCACTCTCACATGGCCATTGACAGGGAATAGTTTTTTCCCCCAAAACTCCCGAAAATCGAATACACTGCCTCTGTGATGTCGTCAGACCGTTTCCCTCTTTTGTGCTGGATTGTGATTGGCTCTAAGTTTCCAGCTCAATGCCCTGGGCCCTGAGAACTCTTCTCAATGAGTCAGCTTCCATGGTGATTGTTGCCGGGGACAGCCCCTGCGGCTTTGCAGTACACTCTTACGAGAGAGAGAGAGAGAGAGAGAGAGAGAGAGAGAGAGAGAGAGAGAGAGAGAGAGAGAGAGAGAGAGAGAGAGAGAGAGAGAGAGAGAGAGAGAGAGAGAGAGAGAGAGAGAGAGAGAGAGAGAGAGAGAGAGAGAGAGAGAGAGAGAGAGAGAGAGAGAGAGAGAGAGAGAGAGAGAGAGAGAGAGAGAGAGAGAGAGAGAGAGAGAGAGAGAGAGAGAGAGAGAGAATGATACACAAGGGAGGAGTGGCATTTGTTGGCATGCAATGCGGAACGTATCACCCTTGATGATGCACATTGCAGGTGACAGGCGAGACAGGCAGCACTGGGGACAGGGTTGTCACTAGTTACCACAGCCACAAAGTCAATAATATGGCGAAACCCTGACTATTTCTACAATTTATCTTCTTAAAATCTGATTTTAAACCCATCCATAACCTTAACCCTCATGTTAACCAGAGTAGAGTCAGTAAGGTGGATGTAGGAGACTGTCCATGTTAACCAGAGTAGAGTCAGTAAGGTGGATGTCCAAGTTAGAGAAGGTATCAGGGTCAGCATGTTCTCGCCATCCCACCCTTTCTCAAAGACCTAATAGCTGACCCGTGAAAGGCTATAGCAACCAAAGGTATGAGTACTGGTCTGAGAGACTAACTCTAACCTCTGAACACTTCACGTGGCCAGGGCCAATTAAACCTGCACTATACTGTGTACTCTACTGTACTATACTGACGCTCCAAGGTTGATATCACATCACAGTCATGGATGAAAGTACGGCGGGAGGGAACATGGAATGTTTATGAGGTGGGTGGGAAGAGAGAGGGATGGATCAATGTATAGGGGGAGAGGGAGGGAGGAGTGGGATTGGATGGGCGACATGGAGGAAAGAGAAAAGAGATAGTCAGATGGAGGGAGGAGTGGAGGGATGGAGGGAGGGAGGAGGGAGGGAGGGAGGGAGGGAGGGAGGGAGGGAGGGAGGGAGGGAGGGAGGGAAGAACTCCTAGCTGCATACCATTTAGAATTCAGTTTGAGTGGTGTGAATGGGCTGACCACATGGTGTCAGATTGACACCACCTCTACTCTCTATGGAGTTTAGTCAGATAGACACCACCTCCCTTACACCTCTACAGTCTCTATGGAGTTTAGTCAGATAGACACCACCTCCCTTACACCTCTACAGTCTCTATGGAGTTTCGTCAGATAGACACCACCTCCCTTACACCTCTACAGTCTCTATGGAGTTTCGTCAGATAGACACCACCTCCCTTACACCTCTACAGTCTCTATGGAGTTTAGTCAGATAGACACCACCTCCCTTACACCTCTACAGTCTCTATGGAGTTTAGTCAGATAGACACCACCTCCCTTACACCTCTACAGTCTCTATGGAGTTTAGTCAGATAGACACCACCTCCCTTACACCTCTACAGTCTCTATGGAGTTTAGTCAGATAGACACCACCTCCCTTACACCTCTACAGTCTCTAGGAGTTTAGTCAGATAGACACCACCTCCCTTACACCTCTACAGTCTCTATGGAGTTTAGTCAGATAGACACCACCTCCCTTACACCTCTACAGTCTCTATGGAGTTTAGTCAGATAGACACCACCTCCCTTACACCTCTACAGTCTCTATGGAGCTCCCAAGTAGAGTCCAGAGCCAAGACCACAGCATGAGATACCTCCCTTTTTCTTTTTCTCTATCTCTTGCTCGCCCTCTTTCTTATCTGAATGGGTTGTAAATGGTAGCATATTCCCTACGTAGTGCACTACTTTTGACCAGGGCTATGGGCTATATAGGGCATAGTGTGCCATTTGGGATTCAACCTCTGTATTATTCTCCTGTCAAGACATTCCAGTGTCTCTAACCCGAGGGAACACATTATTCCACCATTCCAGTGTCTCTAACCCGAGGGAACACATTATTCCACCATTCCAGTGTCTCTAACCCGAGGGAACACATTATTCCACCATTCCAGTGTCTCTAACCCGAGGGAACACATTATTCCACCATTCCAGTGTCTCTAACCCGAGGGAACACATTATTCCACCATTCCAGTGTCTCTAACCCGAGGGAACACATTATTCCACCATTCCAGTGTCTCTAACCCGAGGGAACACATCATTCCACCATTCCAGTGTTTGTATCCACATTGTTTTTCTCCTCACCACTCTGAGGCAATGTAAATAATGCCCAACACTAGCCAATTTAGAGACACGCACAAGCGCACACACACACAATCACACACACACACACACACACACACACACACACACACACACACACACACACACACACACACACAAATGTAAATAACGCTGAACGATAGCCAATTTAGCGTCAAGTGTTTGTTGCGGATTCCTGATTAGCTCGCTTGGCACTAAGTGGACTACATTTGACTTGTAATGTTGCTTTCTGTGAACAGCACTAGATGCACTATAGGGATCCCTTGGGGGTTGGGAGGTGTTTAACGGAATGAAAGGTGGAAAAGCTTGAGGCTTAATGTATGCATTTATATGACTGGGTAAGTGGGTTTGACTGACTGAGTTTTCCTTTGAGATGTAATTAATTGAGTATTTAATAGGTAGTTGAATGATCGTTATAGCAAATGATTTAATATTGATTCATAAGCACCTAATATTAAGTGACCTTCAAATGAAGTGTTACTGATACACCGTTGCAATGATGACGCTCTTTTAGTTGAGGTATAAGGTTGCTTTGATTATTATGTGGATTCTAATAAATTGACATATTTGTAAGGCATTTTCATTAGAGCAAATCAGGTAATATTGACTTCTACAAATTAATATCAAAGGGAGCCGTGAATAATTAAGCAATAGAATAAGCGCAACATGTTGGCTAAAGTAAGTAAGGTATATTTGCAGTAAGGAATACATGCCACTGTTTTTCATCTTGGCTGTACTATTATTGTACTTGTTGTGTTATTCCAAATGGTCAGATTATTTTTGTTGTTGTAATCTATCAGCATATTTGACACTCATACTGTAATTAGCACTCCTCCTCCTCCTATCCTCCTCCTCCCCTCTTCCTCCTCCCCTCCTCCTCCCCTCCTGCTCCCCTCCTCCTCCCCTCCTCCAACCCTCCTCCTCCCCTCCTCCTCTTACCCTCCTCCTAAACTCTTCCTCCCCTCTTCTTCCCCTCCTCCTCCCCTCCTCCTCCCCTCCTCCTATCCTCCTCCTCCTATCCTCCTCCTCCCTCCTCCTCCCCTCCTCCTATCCTTCTCCTATCCTCCTCCTCCCTCCTCCTTCCTCCTCCTCCCCTCCTCCTCCCCTCCTCCTCCCCTCCTCCTATCCTCCTCCTACACTCTTCCTCACCTCTTCTTCCTCCTCTCCTTCCTCCTATCCTCCTCCTACCCTCCTCCTATCCTCCTCCTCCCTATCCTCCTCCTCCCCAACCTCCTCCCCTACTCCTCCCCTCCTCCTCCTACCCTCCTCCTCCCCTCCTCTTCCCCTCCTCCTCCCCTCCTCCAACCCTCCTCCTCCCCTCCTTCTATCCTCCTCCTCCTATCCTCCTCCTCTTACCCTCCTCCTACACTCTTCCTCCCCTCTTCTTCCCCTCCTCCTCCCCTCCTCCTCCCCTCCTCTATCCTCCTCCTCCTATCCTCCTCCTCCTATCCTCCTCCTCCCCTCCTCCTATCCTTCTCCTATCCTCCTCCTACACTCTTCCTCACCTCTTCTTCCCCTCCTCCTCCCCTCCTCCTATCCTCCTCCTACCCTCCTCCTCCTATCCTCCTCCTCCCCAACCTACTCCCCTACTCCTCCCCTCCTCCTCCTACCCTCCTCCTCCCCTCCTCTTCCCCTCCTCCTCCCCTCCTCCTCCTACCTCCTCCTCCCCTCCTCCTATCCTCCTCCTCCTATCCTCCCTCCTCCCCTCCTCCTCCCCTTCTCCTATCCTCCTCCTACCCTCCTTCTCCCCCCCTACTCCTCCCCTCCTCCTCCTACCCTCCTCCTCCCCTCCTCCTATCATCCTCCTCCTATCCTCCTCCTCCCCTCCTCTTCCCCTCCTCCTCCCCTCCTCATCCTACCCTCCTCCTACCCTCCTCCTATCCTCCTCTTCCTATCTTCCTCCTATCCTCCTCCTCCCCTCCTCCTACCCTTCTCCTATCCTCCTCATACCCTCCTCCTCCTCCCCTCTTCCTACCCTTCTCCTATCCTCCTCCTACCCTCCTTCTCCTATCCTCCTCCTACCCTCCTTCTCCTCCCCTCCTCCTACCCTCCTCCTACCCTCCTCCTCCCCAATGTCTGAAGATTATGTTTCAGAACCGTGGACAGCTATATTTTTCAGCATAGGGCTGAGTGCCTCAATCATTTATGACTTTCGTCCAAAATAAGTTATACTACAATGCAGGGTTAAAGACACATTATTTCTGGTTGTCTAGCATATGCACTCTCTCTCCTCTTGCTACAGCTCATTTCGTTTGAGTTTTGTGGATTATAATAAATTGACATATTTGTAAGGGTTGATGCATTTTTCATTAGGGAAAATCAGGTCTATGATATTGAGTTAGAAATATTCAACTTTAGAGAACTTAAGCCACAAAAACATAGCAAATTTGCCCTTTTTGGCCATTAGGCTACACTTTACAACAGGACTCAACTCTGACTGTCCGCAGCATCAATCGGTAGTCTAAACTTTGGCACAAACAGGTTTTTCACACCTAGCCGAGCTATTAGGTAATTATCATGTAAATTAATGGAGGTGTGAATGTTTCTGTCCAAGAGTCTCTATCCTCTCACACTAGAATCATGCATCGGGCAACAAAATTAAACCTTGACATGTGGACTGATGAGTCATGAAAACAATTAGGCTAAATAAATGGTTGTTATTTCGTTGGGTAACTGATCGGCTCTTGGAACTCATAGGAGGTGGCTTCTTCTTTCTTCAATATAACCATTAATTCAGAAGGTTAAACCCATAGATCTTAGGCCCGCAGTAAATTAAATTAGATGACCAGGTTCATTTTTCATTAGGTTATAATAATTCATGCCTTCTGGGAATGTTATAAAGTCCAAACATTATGGGCGGAGTTAGAATGTAGGCTGTCAGAAGGATTACAATGGAAATAAATTAACTTTTAATCCGTCTGTCTGCATATTTCAAGACATGGAATGTTAGGGTGCAGTGAGATACCCAGTGGGTTGGATGATACTTTTCTCCTAATTCTTGAAATAAACCAATCCTCCATCGTTAACACAATGGAAAGGTCAAATGCTTTATCATCTAAATGTTTAAAGTGCGTGAGCGACAGAGAGAAACAAAATGGTGCAGTTTGAAGCCTTGTGGTGGAGAGTGATGCAGGAGCTGGAGATGGGGGGTGTGAGCACGTGGGTCTGCCAGGGGTGATGTAGTTAATGTTTGTGTGATGTTGTCGTTTGTATGTATATGTTTTGTATTGTAAACAAATATATATATATATACACTAACGTTCAAAAGTTTGGGGTCACTTAGAAATGTCCTTGTTTTCGAAAGAAAAGCAAAAAAATTTGTCCATTAAAATAACATCAAATTGATCAAAAATACAGTGTAGACATTGTTAATGTTGTAAATGGCTATTGTAGCTGGAAACGACACATATACACAAACACAACATGAGCAGATTTGTAATGAAGACGCAGGGAGTCAGTAAGCAGGTGCAGTCCGTGAGTTTAATACGAACAAACATAAAGTGAACAAAACTAGCGTCTGAACATGAACACAGAAACAATACTGCCCGATGGATGATAACAATGGAGTGCTAGATAAAAGGGGGAGTAATCAGGGAAGTGATGAAGTCCAGACCTAATGATGAGGCGCATCTGTGAGTAATGAAGGTTGCCAGGTGTGCGTAATGATGGTTGCCAGGTGTGCGTAATGATGGGGTTACAGGACCGGTGGTTAGCAGACCGGCGACGTTGAGCGCTGGAGAGGGGGAGCGGGAGTAGACGTGACAGTCCCCCCCCGTTCCAAACCTCCTCTGTGCGCCGGAACCACTCGTCCAACGCAGGAACTTCGGTCTGGCTCGGGGTCCATGGAGCCAGGGCCGGCTGGTACACCCAAGATGCACTGGAAGGGAGACATCCCGGTGGAGGAGTGACTTAGTGAATTCTGGGCGTACTTCGCCCAGGGAAGGAACCGGGCCCACTCCCCCAGCCGGTCCTGGCAGTGACTCCTCAGGAACCTCCCCAGCTCCTGGTTGGTCCTCTCCACATGCCCGTTGGACTGAGGCCCGTACCCGGAAGTGAGGCTGACCATGACGCCCCAGCTTCTCCATGAAGGCTCTCCATATCCTTGACGTAAACTGGGGGGGGCCACGGTCGGAGACGATGTCCTCCTGAAGGCCATAGTGCCCGAAGAACTGCTAAGAACAGAGCCTCAGCGACCTGGAGATCGGTAGGGAGACCAGAGAGAGGGATAAAACGGCAGGATTTAGAAAATCTGTCCACAACAACTGTAATAGTAGCGTAACCATCAGTAGATCAGTGATGAAATCAATGGACAGATGAGACCAAGGCCACTGAGACACGGGAAGGAGTTTCCCTGCTGGAGCGTTCCGGGGAGATTTGGTTTGGGCACATACGGAGCAGGAGTTGACATAGCGAGCCACATCCTGCGCCAAGGTCGGCCACCAGTACTCAGCTGGACACGGCTTGAATGGTGAGGGTGATACCTGGGTGTCCTGTGACAAGGTATGTGTGCGCCCCTGGTCTACAGCCAATCCCTCACCTCCATGGAAACGTAGGTGCGCTCCGGAGGGCAGGTAGCAGGTGCGGGTTTTCCCTCCAGAACCTGGCGGATGTCCACGTCTACGTCTCAAAGCATGGGGGGCAACAATTCGGGAGGGTGGAATGATGGGCGCACTCAGGACAGGGAACTCTCCCAAATCGTGAAGACGGGACAGGGCATCGGCCTTGATGTTCTTTCAACCTGGGTGGTATGACAGAGTGAAGTTGAATCTAGTGAAGAAAAGGGATGTCCTTGCTTGGTGCGGGTTCAGCCGCCTCGCTGTCCGTATGTACTCCAGGTTCCGATGGTCGGTGAGGATGAGAAATGGTTCCTTGGCGCCCTCCAGCCAGTATCTGCACTCCTCTAATGCCAACTTCACCGCCAGGAGCTCCCGATCGCCGACATCATAGTTCCTCTCTGCAGGAGACAGTTTCTTAGAGTAATATGCACATGGATAACATTTTTGTGGATGACCTTGTCGTTGGCACAGGACAACCCCGACACCCATTTCTGAAGCGTCAACCTCCACATTGAAGGGTAGCGTAGGATCTGGGTTTTTGAGCAACGGGGCTTAGGTGAAACGTCCCTTCAGTAGGCGCAAAGAGGAGTGGGGCAAAATCCCTTCAGTAGCTGCAAAGAGGAGTGGGACAAAATCCCTTCAGTAGCTGCAAAGAGGAGTGGGACAAAATCCCTTCAGTAGCTGCAAAGAGGAGTGGGACAAAATCCCTTCAGTAGCTGCAAAGAGGAGTGGGACAAAATCCCTTCAGTAGCTGCAAAGAGGAGTGGGACAAAATCCCTTCAGTAGCTGCAAAGAGGAGTGGGACAAAATCCCTTCAGTAGCTGCAAAGAGGAGTGGGACAAAATCCCTTCAGTAGCTGCAAAGAGGAGTGGGACAAAATCCCTTCAGTAGCTGCAAAGAGGAGTGGGACAAAATCCCTCCTGAGATGTGTGCAAACCTGGTGGCCAACTACAACAAACATCTGACCTCTGTGATTACCAACAAGGGTTTCGCCACTAAGTACTAAGTCATGTTTTGCAGAGGGGTCAAATACTTATTTCCCTCATTAAAATGCAAATCAATTTCATAACATTTTTGACATGTGTTTTTCTGGAATTAGTTGTTGTTATTCTGTCTCTCACTGTTCAAATAAACCTACCATTAAAATTACAGACTGATCATTTCTTTGTCAGTGGGCAAATGTATAAAAATCAGCAGGGGATCAAATACTTTTTTCACTCACTGTACACGACCACCTGGCATCTGAGCCTGTCCCGGAATCGTAGAGACGGGACATCGGCTTTGGTGTTCTTTGAACCTGGTCGATATGTGTGTGAGTGAAGTCAAATCTAATGGGAAAAAAAAGAGCCCACCTTGCTTGGCACAGATTCTGCCGCCTCGCCGTTCGTATGTACTCCAGGTTCCTGTGGTCGGTGAGGTTGAGAAATGGTTCCTTGGCGCCCTCCAGCCAGTATCTGCACTCCTCTAATGCCAACTTTACCGCCAGGAGCACTCGATCGCCGACTTCATAGTTCCTCTCTGCAGAAGAAACTTGGAAGACCAGGGCGAACCTGTGAGAGAGAGAGAGAGAGAGAGATGTGTAATGCTAGTGGGTTTAGTCTGGCTGGGTTGAGGAGCAGTCTTGGTTTTCTTCTTTATTTTCTCTCTATATAAGATATAACATATTAGTACATGCCCCACATTGTGTTCACTGACTTTCAAAGGGGAAATTGAAAGGTAACGAGGAGATGCCGAGGGCTCCTGAGTGGCACTGCAGTCTGCATCTCAGTGCCAGAG